>NW_019103124.1:0-202933 GCF_001856785.1 Myzus persicae | reverse complement strand
TAAAAAAAAAAAAAAAAAATAAAATAACGTAAATAGTATTATAAATAAAATACACCTAGGCAATATAATCAATGAGGTTGTTAGTTTAAATCTGGTACTTAGGACGATTCTCATATACAGCAGTGGCAGTCCATTAGCATCGATTTATTCTTTAATGTTAATGTACACGTGTGGTGAATTTATTTTAATTAATTTAATTTTATCACCAGCTAAATAGAGTAGGTTGTTGACGTGTAATGCAGACGAAGTGTCGATTAAATTTTATTAATACGGATCGTTCCCTGACAATATACCTACTACAGCTATAATAGGTGTATGTCGCAGTGATATAGTCCCGATCAGGCCCATTAACTATTCTACAGTGTGATGTAAAGAATTGATTTATACCCGAGGGATTTGGTACTAGAGAAGTGAAAACGTTTCGATTGGAATTGGAACCCCAAAGTACGTAGTGTTTTTCTTTTATCATTCTTATTTCAAAATTCTTCGCCAATCGCCCTCGGTTAGTAAGGTTCGATAAATGGAGACAAAAAACCTCAGAGAAACGCCTCTCTATACATGTAATATAATATAGTGTGCAGTACATTGAAGCTTTCATTATGATAAGTCTCCTCAGTTCTATTTCTTTGGGTTGAACAATAATGTACCAACCGAAAAACAATTCGAGGGATGGAGTTTGATGACACAGGTACCAAAATTGTTTACCAATTTGACTTCTAATATTCACCATACGATTTCGATAAGAGACGTTTGAATTTGAAACTTTTGAAACTGTAGTAGTTAAACTGTAATAATTACTATAAATGAAATATGAACACTAAACGTAATAATAATTATATATTATTTTCTGGTTAGTGTTCAAACGTTGTTATTCAACAATATATTTTTAGATCAATTCTTAAACAACATAAGAAAATAGAAAAAATGAGTTTAACCTATAATATTTGAATATCAGTGTCTTTCAAATGTAAAAATAATAGTATAAAGTGAGGTCATACTATTATTAGCTTTTTTTTGTTTAAAGAGTGACATATAAGTATATAGCACATTTATGTAGAGTTATAATGATAGGAGGCTTATAATTATTAGTTTCTTTCAGTTAAATAATAATAGCGACATCTAACAGTAGAATTCCTTAAAAGTAAAAATATTTTTTTATCATATTTCCATAGAAATCAAACAGTTAATAATAACTCTTAAAAGTAATTTTTGATACTTTTTTCAACTTAAATTAAATTAATTTTTACATAATATTTATATTTAAAAACAAAAGAAAAAATGAAAAATGTGTATGTGGACTATAGATTATAGATGTATAATGAGATTAAAAAAAAAAATGAAGAGCTATAATTTATTAGTGACACTTTAACTTCGACCAAGCTCATATAATAATAGGTCTTGACACCATATCCTTCTGAGTCTACGACGAGAATTCCCTGGGAGAGTTATAGAAGGATATCTAATTGTGCTATGAAAATCCAGTAAAAAACATTTATAAAATTCAATGAATAAGTGATTTTTTTGATTTAAAATTATAGAAGATTAATAGAATAGAATAAAATAAAATAAAATATGTTTCATAATTTTGTTAAGAAATCGACAATAACTATGATAGATACAATGCATAAACCACGACAAAATATAAACAGTTTTTTTTTTATTTGAAATATTTGATTATTTTATTTTAAATTGTTCTAATACAATGACTGTAAATCGTAAATTCGAAGACTAAATAGTTATTAAATCTTTGCATATTAAACTAGAATAAAAATGGAAATTTAAAAGCTACTTGATTACAATGACGTATTGACGTATTAAAGTCATCTACTTCATATATGTATACATTTTTTTTTTGGAGTGCACCCGAAGAATAATTTTACGGTGATATTTACAAAAAGAAATATTTTTTATTTTATTTTTGTACAAAATGCCTTTTATTTAATAATAAATATGCCACCCCAAACCTTAACGCTTAATTAACGCGCGTCTGACAGCGCTCCTGTAAATTAATAATAATAAAATTTTATTTTTCTCAAAACGTCACGTTCAGAGCATAAAAAAGGTCTGGCCATCATTCTAAGAAGAAATGAGAAGAAAAGCACCGATCTAATCTTTGAAGAACATTGATGATAGGGTTTTTCGGGAAAAAAGAAAAACTTCTGTAACCATCCTTTAAATGAGATCTTTCACGTGGCCCAAATGTCCCAAATAATTCCGTACTTAATTAATTTTACAATTTATTGCGAATGAGAATACTTTTGTTAGTAACATTAAATATTTATTTTAATTACCAAAGTGAATTTTTATAATTTGTTTATTCGTTATTTGTCCGATTTCTTTTGTTATAAATTGATTCACTTTGTATTTGTATTTTCAAACATTAAAAATCCTATCGGTATTAATTAGTATAATGTATTAAAATTTAAAATCCTTTTTTTTGTTTTCAACATTTAATTGAATTATTAAAGAATAACTTTTTTTAATCTGTGTACTTTTGACGGTTATAAGCACTAAAAAAACATTTTATAATAATTTTTGTTTTAAATCAATTCTACCTATCTTGTCGAAGGTACATACATTTTTAATCCAGCTTATTATTAAATACTTCCTTCGCCTTATAGTTTATAATCTACGATATTTTAATTATTAGTTATTATAAAAAAAATGTAATTTGTTATAATATTAGGAAGTAGGCGATAGATAAAATAAATGCATTTGGAAATTTAATATTGAATGATATTAGTTTATGCACTTCTATGTCCGGGATGAAAATAATTAAAAAATAATGGACGTACCTACGATGGTATTAGAAAAAATAGGTATCGTAAGGTATAAACTATCATATTATTATTGTATGAATAATTGGATATGCTTAAAAACAAAAATTGTGACCACGTCAGTTTGAGTAACGATTAACTGAAAACTTTTGTCAACGAAAAACGAATAATAACAGATTAATATCTTTGTAGGTATAATATGATCGATGGTGGATTTAGTTAGGGACGCGAAAAGAAAGAGAGATAGGTGTTTCAATAATTTAATTAGTTGGAAAATTCATTACATTTTTGTTTCTTGTATGAATGTATATGCCACATAATTAATGTCACTTATCAAAATCGTAAAAACTGTGTTTTTTGTACATTCCGCGTTGCAGTTGGATCATATAATTTCTGGTCGCCCGGTCCAAGTTATTTCGAAAAGAAGCAATCAATGGTCGTGAGCAGACCAGTTAAATTCAATATTATTATTGCAGGTAAATTTAACCAAAATCAAAACAAGGATTTAAAGAATTGTACACCAGGTTGTAAACGTGCAGTATTGTAACCTTGGATATCGATGGTTCCCGACGGCTACAGTTGGTGCTTCGGCCACACGTCCGGGAATCAATGCCGTACAGTATTTTCTTATTATTTATTATCTCAATCTGCAGAGTTGTTCCACAGTTCGACACAAATCATCGTCTGGTTGAAAAAAAATACGCAATATATAAATAGGGGGGGGGGGGTGAAGGTGAGCGATGTCACAGATTCCGCGGGTGAAACAAGACCTGGTACAGCACCAGATGGGTGATGGCGGTGCTGGGTAAGCCGTGTACTATGAAGCGAGACAAGTCGGCGTGGGCAACCTCGCATGTCGCATACGATTTACTCGAATCGCATAAGACATTTTCCACCGTCCTACATATACGGTTGGTTGTTAGGTTATACGGTTGTTTGGATATACGGTGTCACAGTTGTGGCGGTCGCACAACTGACCATGTCATCGTAAACTTCAATTCGTTTCACAAATCACGTTCTGTGAATATTATTTAGTATCGTTTTCGTAAATCTGTATGTATTAAAAATTATACTGGTTTTTAGTAACATTTATTGTGTATATTCCTGTTCCGATTCTTAACGAGTCATGTACATTAATAATTTCTATTTATCTTACTTTAAAATTAATTAATGAAATAAATAGAAAAACTTTTGCTGTTGTGCATCCATCAATGGCAAAATGAGAAAAAACCGTACCCAAGGATTTATGAAATTAATTCCCTTGTTGTCCAAATGTATTTCAAACATTTTTGCACACAATTTTACATCACACATTATTTATTACGATTGGGTTTGCTATTTTAATAGTATAGTTAAACCTTTAAATATTAATGAAGTATTTACTTTATACAATTATGTGTGCGTCTGTACATTAAACGAAAGCTTTGAAATACCGAATGCGAATAGTTAAATAGTTACGGTATAAAAGCAGAGCATATAGTTTTAGTATTATTAAAAATTGTTATGAAACAAAGAAATATACACTTAAATTTATTTCCCATTCAAATAGTTTATTTTTCAAGTGAAATAAAAGTAAGACATTCAATTACCGTGATTATTATAACATTTATAGGCAATAAAATGTCTGATAAAAAGTATATTATTATTATGTATGTACTATGGATGTCAATTATTTCATGAAGAATTTCGAAATGGTAATTATTATAATACTGCCTGGTCGACGATAAATAAAGATAACATCGGTATATTTGTGCTAAAAAAACAGGAATGAGGCACGCTTTTAAGTATCTCACGTTTTGCAAATAAAAAATGTTTAACTATGTGAATAGTATTTAAATAGTTATTAGGATCATTAACAAAGTACTTACTATTTTATGTGGTATTTACAGTTTCGAATGGATTTGACCATATACGTATGTCAAACATATAAAAACGAATTGATTGTAGTTTTGAAAACGTTTAAACAATCGGATTGGATTATTTTAATTTTAATTGTGTTTGAATAAAGTGTATATTTTTATATGTTTGCCATGAATGCCATGCAACTACATTATATCTCTCCTCAGTATACTAATAATTGTATAGTAGGTATACTAAAATATTAAATACACGTTGTATGACGAATATATGCGGATTGCAGACGTTTGGACGAAGTCAATGTGATAAATTATTTCAAATTTGTTTCCATAATAATTGACCAGCCTAAGACCAATATATTATACGATATTATTATCGTATTCTATTAACACAACATTTTCGTCAACCTCACTGGTTTATTAGTGCAAGTATATACCAGACAGACACATTTGTTATAATACGAACTCATTGTGTTTCATATGATTCAACATTTGATTGTTTAATAATGTAAAAGATACATTCGTGAATGGTTCGAGTAAAACACAGTGCTTATTTTTTAAATTAGGTATACCTGCATACAAAATATAAGCACTCTCAATTAATATTTTTGCTAATAGCGTGAATCCATAATTTTGATTTAATTTAAATATACGATTAACAGTACGTATAAAACATAGCAAAATAGGCTGAATGTATACTACGTTTTTTTTTGTTTAAATTAATATTTATGAATTCTCGTCAAAAATATATTACACGCCACAATAGGTTTGTATGAATTTTTTTCCCTACCGATTCAACCTTTTTTTGTACGGAGGAAAACGATTTCCCGTCGGGATCAGTCTTGGTATATGTACCTATATGCATGTACAGTGGTGTGAGTTATGAAAAAAATAAAAATATATATGCTCACATGTATAATATAATAAAAACAACAATAATAATTACAATATTTTTACCACGGTGCATTCAAATATCACAATAAACCATAATAATCATATTACATACAATGAACATATTGTATACAATGTGTGCATTATTATTGTGTTATGCGCACGGTCGCTTATCGGCCTCTGCAATCGTAACGATTGTTATAATAATAATAATAATAATAATAATATGCTAGTAATTTTCCAACGATGACCGTGGTGACTGGTGGGTGTTCGGTAGGTACATACGTGTAATATAATATGAAAAAACTGTTACATTTTCAGATTAAAATATTTATAAATAGAATAATATTCTAAAACAGCATAATCCGCCCTATATTGTGTCATTATTATAGTTATATAGTAATATTATATCGTGGGGATGGCTCTAAATAAATTTAGCTACTCGTAGATAGTTGTAAATACAAAATTAAAATGTGTAGACAATTACCTACCTAATATTTTTATCTGACTTGATAAATATATTGTTTTTATTTGTTTATTTTTATGAAAGGCCCTAAAATCTGGCAAAAACTAGTAAAGCCTTTATAAATATTTATTTCGCTGAAATATTATTTAGTCATTTTTGTCATGACAAAATAGATAGGTATCATCATCAGAATATTGTAATAGTTTTTTTCAGTGTGCGCGTCTCCCTCACCTCCTCCCACGTCGTGGTTCTCTACTTATGATTGGTTGTTTTTGTTCTATGTTATATAACGTTATGCACATTACATATGAATATGATTGACAGCCAGCAAAAAGTGTAAGCTACGATTTTGATGAAAATAAATCTGTGATGATACGTATTTATTTTGTCATGATTAGGACGACGGTCGCCGATCCAGTGAAACCGTCGCCCACCACTTTCCACCCGCACACCACATTGTCATGTTATCGTCAGTGGAACGGAGGGGGTTGGGGAGAAAAAGTCGCGTATTATAGGCGCTATTGAAACTGGACTAAGGACAATAATATATTATGCTGTGCCGCCGAGTCGTCGTTAGTCACCGTACAGTGTACGCCGTTATAATATTTACTACATTTAATAATAACTGTGTGGAGTCTATACGTTATAGAAACTATTAATAGTTTAAGTCTCCCCAAAAATATATTTTACTCGCGAACCGGTACCGTCTTATAGCTGCGAAGCCGCTACGATGATTCATCTGCTGCTGCACCCCTTGTGCGTTTCGCTCGCTCTCCAGTTTTTATCCAGTAATTGCGTTTTTCTTATAATCTATTTTACAACACTCCTATCCGTGTGTGATAATGTATAATTTGTGCATTGTTTTCAGACCCATTGACTACCGCTGAGCCTACTAACGACACTACTATCGACGCCACCGAAGTTAAATATTATTTTTATGACCACAAGTAATAATTAAAAAACAAACAGTGTTATTACACTATACGAAAGCGATATTGACAATTCATTTAGATTTGTGTTGTCCGTTATAATTCTGTAGTATTCAACTTGAGTATCCGAATCCAATTGGCAATGAGTAATAACATATTAAATTAAGTTCTCGGTGGTAAACATAGTATAATAAATGACGGTATTTATGACACAGGGCTCAAGTAAGTTTTTAAAAATTGTTTATCACACTTTTGTTTTCTAGATCATTTTACGTCATATCAACTGGTGGCACTGATATCTGGCTATGTGTTCTTAATAATAGTATATTAGTATCTATATAAGTAACCTAGACAATCACATTTCAGTGCCACCAGTTGATATGACGTAAAATGATCTAGAAAACAAAAGTCCAATGCAAAAGATTTTTAAAACTGACTTGAAACAAGTACACAAACACCCTAAAAAATATTCTGTGTCATGCACGAAATAATATTTTTCTGGTAGAATCGGAACGATTTCATAACTTCATGCAGTTCATCTTTTGCTTGAAACTTCCCGATAACGCTTATTTATTAACACTAATGGATAAACTATATTTTGTAATTATTATCATGATTATTGTTTGGATATGGCTTTTTATTGATATTAGTACGAGACATATGTAATATAATTATTGTGCTGTATAATTTATTGTTACAGCTACCAATTGATGGAGGAAAATAACTTGACGATTTCAGGCAACAAATCGTTGATTGTATTTGTGCATGGATTTAGATCAAGTCCCCGGACTGGTGTTGTAGCAGATTTAGGAAAATGTAAATCAATTTTTTTATTTTTAACTTTATTGTTTAAATACTTAAATACATATTATCAAAATAATTAATTCAGATCGAGATTAAGATAACTATTAATTGTTCGTATTAATACAAAACCATTACAGCTTTTAATTGTTTTTTCCACTCTGGTCTTTAAAAACATTTTTCTCGAATGTCCATCTGCCGAACTCAACAGAAAAACGAAAAAAAAACTATTTCATTTTTGTGTATGGTTTCCGACGAACTGTTCTTTTTTTTACATAAAATTTAAACATTCGATTGTATAGATATATTGATGTATACAGAGTGGGGAAACACGTTAACTTAATTAAGCTTTAATTGTTATTTATTATTATCGAGTGAAATTGATGTGCTAGCTAAGTACAAAGTTATAACAGTATGATGGTAAAATACTAGTAGAATTCCTTCCTATTCACGAGTGCAGTAACTATTAAATTGTCAAAAATGGAACAATTATGCAGTACGTATTGTTAATAATTAAAATATTCAGTGTCTGTTTTAGACAAGATGAAATTCAGTAAGAACGTAATTTAGTGTAAGTACTCGCACATTAGAATTTAAGATTTTTTTGTATCTAATAATATGAGTCTAAATATTCGAGATTTTACTGAAATAATTCTCAGTGACTTACAAAGCTAACTTCAAACCGTATATACTCTATAATATGCATACATTAATATTAATTATGCCTTCGCTATCGGGACTGAGATTTATATAAATATTATGTTTCAACCTAATGAACACTCAATTGCTATCATAGCAGTATCTGATTCAGCTGACATTCATAATACAACTTAGTAAATACAACTATTCAATTCAGTTGATTTTGTTTACTAGGTATTATAATAATGATTTTACTGTTCTGTTCGTGAGACGTGAGAAAATATTTTGGATATTAAACCTACTACATTTTAAATTTTCATATATTAAAATATTACACTGTTCATCACACATTTATGAATACCTATCAATCAAAACACTGTAAACATTTAAAAATCGTACTATACTATTCTGAGTACAAAATATAATCAATCTGTTAAATATAATGAGCGTACATTTCTGACTAATATCATTCACGATACGTTTATTCAGAATATAATTCTATTTTCAATCAGTTCTATATGTCAAAATATACAAAACATTATTTTCACAACACCTGACTTTTTACAGTAACTGCAGTTGTCACTATAATACGACGACCGAATAGAACTTAATTATTTACGTATCCACATTTTCGGTACTAAGAACCTTCTTAACAGTACGTTATATATATATATTGAGCACGACGTACGTTGAACACATACTTGACACATAATTTCACCATTGGATATAAGCTCGGCATTCGCGTTTAAACTATATTAACTATTTACAATCAAACGTGCAAGGTGCAATAATAATCATTATTTTCACACGCAGTGAACATTTCCGTCAATATTGGCACAATCCCTTTAGAAATATTAATACTTACCTGTCTATGCTATGCTATGTCGTTATTTATATTTTGACTCTTCTGTATAAGTTGTGCGTAACAATAATTATCAACATTTCAAAACAGTTATATAATATAACACGTATACAACGTAATTAATATTAGAACACTGTTGATACCTAATCCCTGTAAGCAATGCTTGTGGCGGGATTAAGGAGTCTTAAATAATTGATAAGTTGTAACTAATTAACATACATTTTTTTATAAAACAATGATAAACATTAAAATAATAAAACAGTACAATTGAAATTAAAATATATATGTATCATTTAGAGTTAAAAATTACGCATGAAAAAAACGTATAAAAAGAAACATAGGACTACTAATAATTGCTATATTAATTTTTTTTTTATTATTATTTATATTGCAGAGTACCGTGCATTTTTTCAAGTTTATATGCGCTACGGTCATACATAATATCACATTAATACTTAATTTCTAAGAAATATACACCATTAAATGACAGAAAATCGAGTGTTTATAGTTTTAATAACGAGCAAGAATGCGTTTAATGAATAACGTTGTGGATTATTACCTATTGTGTTTTAAACTTGTAATACTTTCAGAAATACCAAAATGGAAACATATTATTACAATTCTAGGACTTCTTGGCAAAATACGTTTTTGTGTATACATGTATCTATATATTTTTTATTTTAACAAATTATTTTAAAAATCTATAAAACTAAATATTGTGAGAGTTACATAATTTCAAATAAAATAAAATCATAATTTGTACGGCGAGGCGTTTAACACGAATAAATTGCGTTTATTAAATTAATTGACACGAAGTAAACAAATAATAAACATGTTTATTTAGCCTTTTAGGTTTTATTATATTTAAGACTGTCCCTTTGAAAACTATAAGTGGTTTGTTTCCAACTGACCTATAAAATGTTCATAACTTTTTAACGAATTATTAAATCTAATTTCATAAATGTTTCTATCGATTAAAATACTATGGTTATTGATTAGTACCCACATATTATTATTAATATCAGCATTTGAGTAATTTAGTCATATTTACACGATGACATCAAATAATTTATGTATTTTGTATCGTGTAATCCGTACCGCTTGTGTTAGTCGATTTTTTCCTGGAATTGTATATCCATATACTGCCAAAACAAAATTTGCAGGTTTCAATGGTGTAATTTATAATACCAGGTACTAGGTGTATACCTATGTGATTAATGGGTGTAGTGATATATATATTTTTTTTTATCGTTAGTTGGCAAAAACAAACATGTGACTAAAGTATACGTATACCTATTTACTCATGTAGCTCTGATGCAGTGGACGGACTCCAATGTGGTTTTAGTCGATTGGTCAAAGTGGACCCAGAAATTGGATTACACGGATGCGGTACTTAAATTACCGGCAGTTGCTACCTATCTGTTCGACTGGTTGAACAGTTTGCGTGACCGCGGTATCGTACAGAGCCTTGATGATGTCACATTGATCGGCCATAGTTTGGGGGCTCAGTTGATTGGTTACACGGGCCACAGGTTGAACGGGACAATCAAGAGAGTTATAGGTACGTATGTTATTTTCGAAATTTGGTCACGATTGTACAGGCTGTAATTAATATTACCGACTACGTTTCGAAACCGACACCGTGTGTGTATACATCGATGTGGATACTCGTGGAAACAGAGTGATGACGTATTAATTTACATTATCTTGTGTGTATATTTAATAGAGAGCTTAATTACTACAAAACTAAATGATTTTTTTTTTCTAAATAAATACCTATCCGAGGTTTTTACTTTTTTGGTAGGTACCTATACTACTTGGTACCCATTTAATGTTATTATCTATAGCCAATTATTAGTAGGCAGTCATATTGTGTTTTATTGTTTAACTATTTAAGTTTAGTTATTTTGTGGTTCATATTGTTACACAAGGTTTTTAAAATATAAATAAATAAAGTTTAGATTTAAAGCATAGATACCTACCCTGAAACTCAGAATATTCAAAACTGTTTATAAACGGGTGGCATTTGAAACAACTATTTTTGAATATTATAAAATAATAATAATACACTCAATAAAATATTATAGCATACGTACATTAATTTTGACATCATAAATAAATATATTTTTTAAACGGTCTCTGATAAGAATAATATTAAGTTATTACAATACTAAAATATGTAATATCACTAATATATTTTGTTTTAATTCATGAATACTGAATAGTTTTATTATATAGGTAATATTAAGCGGGTATTTCAATACAATACATAAAATTGCTCATTATTAAATTGTTTTACTTGAGTACCTATCTGTTAGATATGGAATTGCAGTTATTTTAGCTATGTAATACAAATAAAATTGTGCTTTTTATTCAGTTTATGGACATCGAACTCTACCATCTATTGAAAAGTTGGATGTTTTCATGATTCTGGATTTGACAACTAAATTATTAAAGAAAAGTGTAATTTAAACAAAAAATACAATAACAATATTTTTCATGGTTTTATAGTTATAATAAAATGAGTAAATGAGTTAAACTAGGTTGTTATAATATATTTATGTATATAAATATTTGTTATGCCCATGAATGTGAGTATATGACAATAGTTTTAGGTCAATTACTCATTGTTAATACACGTTATTTAAAGCTTTATGAACAAATCATGAATAATAACTAACATCAAAAATTATGTTTCTTTGGTAAACAATAATACAAATAATAATATATAATTTATCTACAGTACAATGCAATTTTAAGTTAGTTCAATAATATAATTTATAATTCAAATCTACTACGGTAAATAATTTTAAAAAAAATTCCCATAATATTATTAATTGCATTAGTTACTACATAATAACATCGTTAGATAGGTAGTCGCATAAACATTAATTGTTTTTATCATGCATTTTAGCATACAATTTTCTGCCTCAACCCAATTTCATTTAATGGTTCTCTTTTGTATAAATATACAAGTATGTCGCATCTACTTAGTAATATAGCTCTTAAAGTGACCACTTCATGAAATATATCCAAGTCAAGGAAATCACGTTTTTAAAGTATTGTTTTTTTTTTAGTTAACTTAGTGAAATGGATAGTTATTTTTTACACTTAAAAAGAGATGAAAACTGTATAAAATTGATATTAATTGTTTTATATTTTTTTAAACTACTTGAAACTATATAAAGATATTATATTTTTAACTATATTATATAATACCATCAGCCTCACGAAAAGCTGTACGCTTTGTATATACGTTTTCGTTATTTCACAAAGTGTACAAAATAAGTATCCATCTTATGAAGTGGATAAAAATAACTCCATGCCTATCACGAACAAAAAATGACAGTTTTGGCGAAAGAAGAGTGATTTTGCTAAGTGGTCTCACATATACATACATATTATAAATAATATATTTTTTTAAATTTACTTTTTGTAACTTCGTGTTTTTACTATTTTTTATTTGTTTTAAAGTTAATAATTACTAATCGAATATCAAAGTATGTTCAATATGATATAAAAAAAAGATATATATATATATATATGCTGTAAATCCACATCATATTATACAATTCTATTTATCTAATCCAAACTATAAATACTGAGGTAATTAATTATTAAACGTATAATGGGTTTAGTCTTAATATTACGTTGAAATATTTCTATTGAGATAATACAATTAGTACAATATTAAAATAACCTAACCGAAATAAATATTACAATATGATAACTGTTTCGTACAGAGTATAGACTTTACAGTTCATGTAGATTTATTCGAATGGTGATAAAAAACATATAAAATTTTATTTTTAGTTTGACCCGAAAATCGAAATGGGTATTTTACAATTTATAAATTACCTTTTATATACATATGACATTTGCGTACAGGTACCGTAACCTATATCAATTATGCATATTCATAAACATGTTATAGAAATAGGCACACGCACACACACACACACACACACACACACACACTTTATTATACGATGAACATTGGTATTCCTTTGATTCCCGACCGGTGTAGGTTGAGGTAAAGCGAGAGGAGGGCATGCCACCATTTTGCTGGAAAATGTCGTTTTGAAGGTTGCCCAGCGATGACATCGGAAGACCATTAATTACACGACACGCTATTGTCTCGACTAATCTGACGTTGGTATTACTCCCACTTTTACTATTACTACCACTACTAATACTATTAATACCACTTTAGTACCAGCGGTACTAGAAACGTTACAGCTAAACTTTAACTTCAACCACTGCTGCAGCTACTGCTGCGTACCGAGTACTGTACTTAATACGGTTGACGTGTGCACCGAATTTGTGTGAATATATTCTGTGTGATTCAAATAGAAAGAATTTTTAAATTCCGAGCGCAATTAATCCCCTTGCTATAATGTCTGCGTTTTTAATATCTAATTAAAAATGTCTTGTATTTCTTAAGATATTACTCGGTCGAAGACAAAATGATCATTTATTTGTGTGTATAAATAATATATATATACGATAGATACCAGCGAGGACTTTGTCGATTGTTTCACTGCCGCTGGCGACCGTCGTTGAAAATTGCGATCTCTCGAAATCAAACAACTTAAAGGGCGAATAAAATAAGAGAGAAAAATACAGCGTTGTGAACACCAGATAGTGTAGGACCGTTCGTACCGAGTTCAGACTTACGGTTCAAATCACTTCGGGACTTCAAATAAATAGTCAGAGAAAAGCGTCAACACCGCCTCCGCTAACCGGTAGTCACACGAGGGCATATCACCCACCACATTATACCTATTGTAATATACTGTTATTAAACCATATACTTACAATCCGTGTACTTACACACGTCACGGTTATCTGTTTAAATGGTCAGGTACATAATAATTGTGTAAGTCGACTCTCGTGAAAAAAAATGTTAGTGTGAAGTTTATTGGTACAATTGTACCCTGATCTATGTGTATTATCACTTACCACGCTAGAAATAGATATTATATTACAATAGATTACAGATTTTGTGTAAGATTTATTTTTTAAATCGTTGATCCAGAATTACACTATGTATTTAATTATTCTTTTCAGAAATATGCACAAATTGACTCACTGAAAATGAATGCGATCATTTAAATAAGTATCACCCTGTACATGCAGTGGGCTTGAGGCAAGCATTCGGGTCGGCGGGGGTGTTCTGAAAACGTTTCTTAGCTCGCGAATTCATACATTTTAGCGACACTCTCGCAAACGAAACAAAACGTAATAAAACCTAACCTCTTGTATTTTCGTTAAGCACACATACTCCACGGCGTTGGCTAAATTAAATTCGACGTTTTGTTTTCTAACATTAATATAACATCGTCTACCTACTTAGTGGTGTTATTATATAATTCATATACATATATTATTATTATTATATCACACGATCGCTTTACAAGGACCTACTCGCGTCGGCGATGAAATCAAATTTCACAACACAACGACATACATCCGCAGTATTATAATTGCACGCAAAATAATCGGTGTGCAATAGGAATTGACAAATAACGTGGTGGTGATGGTGGGAGGGGGGTACTAAAATTTTTCAACCATAAGAGAGCTATTTCTGGGGAGGGGGGGGGGGGTATTACCTAATGAAAATTTGAAGTGCCGCTGGGCCTGAATTTTTAATAGTAGGCACCTATATATAGGTTACATATGTGTCGGTTTAGGTCATGTTGCTAATTTTTGATGGTTACAGATGGGTTTTTTAAAGAATCGTTTAATATTACGAAGACGACCATAATACACCGTCGAGTAAACGATTCGCATAACCTTTCAAAAAGATTTTTTGTTTTATTATCTTTTATTGACCTTATCGAGTTGAGTGTTGCCTGTAGGTACCTGCTCTTTACGCAATTAAATTTTTTATTTATTTCAAAATACTAGTTACGGTTACACTACTATTTTAGTTATTTTAACTTAAAGTTACCTAGCCATACAATTATATTATTATATATTTCTTAATAGAAATCAGTGTTTTTTTCCACACAAGTTAATCATTATAATTTATAATTTGCCATTTTTGGTTTTTCCAGCCATTTTCGAATAATGTTTAGACGATTAGATACACTTTAATCGATGTCTGCAGATTAAACTCGGTCATATTTATTACACATACTTTGACGGCAAATATTATCAGGGATGAATTCATACTTGACCTTTTTATTACCTGCTATTTTCAGCCGGTATTCATATTCATAAAACCATTAAGGTAATATCGGGCCAGTTTATGTTTGCCCGATCAAACATTTCCTAAATTCTTACAAAATATTATAATAAATTTAACACACGCCGTATATAAATATCTATTTAATATTGCCAAATAATATAGTCCTTTATGATAGGCGTGTTTGTGATTAAAATGTATACCGATTTTAAACCAAATCCATCAAAATAATTATAGGCTTTGAGTATGAAATATTTCAAATTTCAAACTTTCACCCTTCTTGAAATATTAAAATATATATATTTTTTTAATTTTGGGTTTCTACTATATTTTATAAAATCATCACTAGATAGTCATACTGGTTTCATACGTGATCAGTGATTAGCAATATTATTGAATTTCCGATCACGATGTTGTATCTTGTAATTTATAAAATGTGCCATGTAAGCAATATTTTTACAACATTTTTCACTTAACATTAAACTAAATTGAGGTGTTTACTCTGCACTTAGTTTCTACAATAGTTTTACTATTTTTCAAAAAAAAAAATGTTATGCAATTTTAGATCCTTAATTATTTGTATAGTTTTGCTAAAATTAGAAGTGTGAAATATTTTTTGAAAAACACTGGATATACCTATTTTGTACTTATACAAAATATTAAAAATGTATGTGTATTGATTTTTTAAAACCGTTTATATATTTTTAATGGTTTTGGGATTATTATTTTATTATGGTGGTTAATAATTAAGTAGCTGATGGTGTTTTTTAACGATTCTATTTTTTCCATAATTAATTCGTTTTTTTTTACTTCATTCGAAATTATTGACTAAATATTATGATAAGCTCAACAAAGTTAAAAGTAGATAATAATACAGTTGAAAAAAAAATATATATATATCTGCGTTGTATGCAGCTTATTATAATTTTTGTTTTATTATTTATAATTTAATTCGGTAATAAACGAAATGGATGTAAGTCATATTCGATTTTGCAATAGTGTTCACACAACTTGACTTAATATTTATTGTTATATTGTTATATTGTTTGATGATTGGATATTAGACTGACATTTTTCATTGCCTGTTTTGTAATAATTCCTCCCGAAAAACGTAGGTACAAAAAAAAGGTAGGAGTGAAATGTCTTCAAACATTAATCAATAATAATTCATTGGTTTTCTATTTCTTAAAATTGGATTTGAAATGATGTTTGACAAATCGAACATATTTGATAAATTTAATGTCAATCCATTAAATACCTACACACCATATAAATCATATCATGTGAAATGTATTTGACATAGTTAAAGAGAGGCAAGTCGTTTCTATAATGCATTTAATTTAAAACCGAAGAAAAGACAATTTCTTTTATTTAGACACCCATACGCGTCTTTCTCAACAAAAACATAGTATTACTAATATTGTTATACTACAACTGTTTTCGGTTTTAAGTGCCAAGTAGAAAAGTGACTAAAATAATTAAGGTGTATCGAACAACAACTGTTAAAATACATCCACTCTTTATGTTGACAGTTGTTGTACAAATTTAATATAATACAATAACTGTCTTACATGTATCAAGACATACATGAAATCTAATTTTTTAATAACATATTCATATTATTATTTATTATATTTTGACCTACATAATATAATCATATACTAAATGTGTTAGAGGAGTATCACAAGGTACACCTTGGTCACGCTGAAGAGCCGCCACTGTGAAACAAATACTTCATCATACAACAATACAAATTTTAAACTGGTTTTCGTAGGTTTAATAACACATATAATATTGCCTTCCAGTACACGATTATTATACTTATTAAAATAATACATCGATTTTCATATCGACTAGTTACAACAAAACATTCGCCTTCGTTCAAATTTCGTCTCAAAACTCCTCTCCACACGTAATCTATATAGTCTATATTAATTATTATCATAGTTAAACGCTGCCGTGTTTGGTTGAAGATTCAATTAGTCTGATTATGCAAATGCGTTTTAAAAAAAATATTTATACTCAGAGTTTATTTACGTATCTATTTTTATAATGATATAATGTATTTATTTTATTGTATTTATTTACAAGTGACATCGCGTAGAGGTATAATAAATATATAAAGTTTGTATCTTCATATGATATACACAATTTTATGAATTAAGAATAAAATATTTTAACTTTGACAATGTGTGTCAAAACAAAAATCAAAATTATTATAATATAGGGTACGATTATTTAGAATACGCCACGCCATCCCGGAATAGATAATATAAATTTTGTTGAGAAAAGGGAGGGTGACAAACGTTTGGTTATTTATGATTTTGAAAACTGGTAATTTGAATTTAATTTTCTCTAGAAATTCTGGGCAGTCAATTTCGATAATTATATATTGGCTTGGACTGCTTGGAGACTATAATGTAACGTCCGAAGACAAACTTCGTTCCTGCAGGATGTTTAAACCTCAATATTATACAACTGCCTCACAACTTAAAGACTATCATTATTAAAAATCCCTTCTGTACACGATATAGTGTTTTTAATTAGACCAATTTGTGGTGTAATACGTAGTACCAAGTATAGTAATAATTTAAAATAATATTTTGTGATTTAAAACTTATTGATGTTAATGATAGTGTATAATTTTATATGGGTACTCGTAGCATATTTATTACTTGAAGCGTGGATACGATATCTTTTCCAAGTGTGAGAGGGAGAGGTTCTATATAATAGTATCCTATATTTTATTTATAACATAAAAATAATTAAAAATAAATAACAATATTATAACTATTATAACGATCTCATTGTGGGTAAAACATTTTTTCAATTCTTCCCGCAGAGTGGGTTTAATTAAGTTTTTTTTATTTTTACGCATAAGCTTGGATTATTTTTTATTTTTAAAAGTGTATCGTCACATTAAATATATTTTCAATAACATCAATTGTTTATTTTATGTTAATTAGATACCAACAGTTCTAGACAATTCCCACAGTTATGTGAGAAAAATAACTTTTAAATAAATGTCAATCTCACTGATTATTTTAATATCATGATGTATCGTCATAATGATGAAAATACTATTTTTGGTTTGTTATAGTGAGGGAGGGGGGGGGTGGTTGAGGGGTGGTTCTAAATATTCTTTTCAACTACGCCATTGATAATAATCAAAGATTGCAGGTAGAACACCTTTGTATTTCATCAGACGTAACAGTGATTAGAAGGAAATAGCTGATAGCAATATAAAGATTCCAAATTGTTCAAGCATACTTGCCTAGGCGTGATTAAACTAAATCAGTAACATTAAATGGTTTTTTCGGTGTTTAGGTTTTTAGTGTAAAAACAATACAAATCCAGCGGAGTCGTGTGAATAGTGTTTTCAATTACTTTTATGTAGTTTTTGCTTTCATGTTATTTGTTGGGAGGGGGGGGGGTTGTTTTGATTGCCGTGTATACCGGTAACGTATTCACGGCGTACACAAGTGGTTTCGCCGTGGATTTGGTATGGCTTTTATTTTTTTGTAACATGACTGTTTTATTTATGTTTTACAATATAATGGGCGGCTGTTTGGGTTGATAAATTAAAGGGAAATAAAACACATTCAATGAAAAAAAAAAAAAAAAAACCTCTCAAGCGAATTAATTTGGCCGAGGTATTATATGCGCAAGCGGGGGCGCGAATTATTTTTCCTCGTCCGCACCGGCCGACGTTTTCACGCGTAAAAATCCGGTGCCAGCGGTATACAAGTCATTTGAGAAGTTACTCGACAATAACAGATTCTTTAACGATGATAAAACGACACACACACACACACACACACACACACACACACACACACACGCACACACACACACACGCACACACACGAACCACGCCTGCGCAGCGCGGATAGAAGCATACGTATACGTACGAGCAGGGACACACAGATATATTGTATACGTGCCTGGCGTACGCGGACAAATTGAGTACATGTAGGATTTACCACACATAAACACGCACACACAAGCTCGAGCTCACACACGCACACACATATTATATTATACGAATATACGAACGCAGGACGAACACAATCGCAACGCACGTGCGACAATTTACTGGGACTACCTGTTCTCTGGAGCATATCTCCCGGCCGTGTAAGCCATGGGGATTTTCACCGAATTTATGGCGGCGTTAAGCGCATTTCATTCACGACCTCAGACTCTACACGTCCTCTCGCACCTCCCACCGCCGCAGCAGACACTTATATCCGCGTGTTTTAGACAATAAACGGCGGCGGCGGCGGCGGCGGCAACGACGTTATTAATTAAAGGAATACCTACAATGCAAAAACAACACCGAAACATCAATGACACTGCGAAAACATATTACGATCCGTCGCCCGATAAAAACGCACCCGAAACGCCATCCTCACAAAATAATATAATAACGCTGTAGAATGTAGATAGTATTATTGTGACGGAGGTGGGCACTCACATTAATTAGAGTAGATAGTTTTAGACGGGCAGTAATTAAGTACGTACTGTTAAGAGTTTAAGACCAATTCTTGACATCGAAAAGATAGGGAAGGTACTTTTAAAATAGATTTGTACTGAAAGTGTAATATTTAAAAAAATAATCGATTCCTTGGATAGAAGCAGTATTTAGATTTTTCAATCCGAAATTCGAACAAAGCGTTTGATATTTTCGAAACACAAAGAATGATTACATTTTTAGTCATTTCTGCGCTTAATTTAAAAATTTCAAAATAACAAAAATTTAAAATACGCATTAAAAACGGACGAAACATGCCATAAAATGTAAAATTAAATTTTGCATTCGGCACACCGTTAGGTCATAAAATACGTTTTTGTATAAACCAGCTACTTTTTTTTTTTTACCAACTAATGCAAAATATGCAAACGCATATCATCTCCTTTAATAATTATAATACATATTAAATTTTCGATAAAAACATGCAATTTATTAATTTATTATTCTACGAGGGCTCAAACACAACAGCAAAATATGGTTTGTGAGGTCTTAGAAAATATAGGTTTTCGATCTATTCGTGTAAAACGAAAATAATAAACATTCATTTTCTTCGTAATAATAATTAATAATATCAGCAATGTACTAGAACGATTTTATTTACTCTCGAAGATTTTCTTAATTATTTTGAGTTTGGGAATTGGGTATTACTGAAATCAAATTATTGCATGCGTACATTATGTTTTATTAGATTATTACTCTAGTTGAAATGTTACGTCTAATAACCGAACAATAGTCTGATAGTCTGTACTATAGTATGTTATATAATAATTATTACGAAGTTTGAAATTTACTCAAACCTAATCTTAAAAGTTTAGTTCGTATACTGATCCGCTTTTGAAAACATTCCAAAACTCCACTTCGCACTTTGGTGTATTCCATGGCATCCAAACCGTGAAATGTAACGATACATAATATTATATTATATGTGTATTATATACATTGTCCCCGTACAACATAATTAATGGAAATTATTTCCTTTTATATCGAGATAGATTAAACTTCTATGGACATGATTTGAATCATTACTCTTCCATAATTTAGTGATTAAAGATTATAATAATATCTCAAATAAATCTCTAAACAATTGTTACAGTTGTACACGAGTTGAGTGTAATTGTCGTGCATTTTCCAGAAATTACTTCCGGACTCTGGTATCATTATTGGTTTGTGTGGGACACAGACTTTATCATTCTATCATAACTTATAAGTAATATCATTGAAAATTATTATTTAATCTTCTTGAAAATTATCTAGTTCAGTCACTCGCCGTTGAAGGTTGTACAGCACAAAAGTTATTTTTTTCGTTTTTGTTCGTCTATAACTATTATTGCAAGGGATGGGAAGCAAATAATATATTTATTTGAGTCATAAAACGGTCATTGACATTTTCGTATAATGCACTATAATATCATCTATTAAATAATAATGGTTGTTGTGGACTGTGGTGGTGGGTAGAAATCATTCAAAGTGGTAGTCGTTCCCCCGTCTGTATATATAATTTTGTTATATATAGTAATAATTATAACCATACTTGAACAATAATGACTAACTGAAATTCATGAAAAATGTAAAAAATAACTTTTGTCTCTGTTTTGTGACGTCTAGTTAGTTGTTGGATCAGACTTACATCAAATAAAGAGTGTTGTGTATTTTAAATCATTAAGTTCTGAATAAAAGAAAATCCATTATTTTGTAATAACCTTTAATGAATCCTCGCATTACTAATCAAAGTCAGTTTCAATACTATAAAAAGCAATATTAACTTAAGCTATATTGTTGTTACTAGTTTGGTCTAATTCAATACACGATTATTTTTAAATCATTTTATTCTTATCTGCAAACGTTAAAGTTACGTTAGAAAATATTAATAAGGATTTTTTTTTAGCCTTTTATTGAACTAAGTAAAATCTTATAAATGAGCTTGAAATATTTTAATTGCTCATAATTTGGGAGAAAGTACTTTTTGTTTTTTTTCGTTTCTGGTATTTAGAGCTTTTCCATTAAATGGTTCGAGTGAATACTAATTAATGATTCTAAATCATTTTTTTGATATATATTTTTGTACCTGTTTAATTTGCACACATAATAAAATAAGAATAAATATTATATTTATATACATCAAAATAAAATTTAATTATAAAAAGCTATTTAAAACCAGTTTGGCTTAATATTTTAGAGTATTTGAGTTCCTAAACGGGTTTTTTTCAAGTTGGTTCTAGACCTTAGTTAATGATAAGTCTATTGATGCACCATCCCTTTTTTTTCATGCGAACTTCCGGGTCCTTTCACGCTCCGTATGACATTATATTCAATTTGCAATTTCATCTAATACCACGAACTACGCCCTAACCATCGTATTTCCCTTATGAACGCCTTCCTAACTTTATGTAAATATTTTTGCCTTTCATATTAAGCTCTTTGAAACTTTTACATTTTATATGCTATTTAAATTCTTGTCATTCTCAGGCCGCGGTTTGTTTTGTAGCAATAAATAATGTTCATTAATGTTCATACAAAATATCATAAAATATCCCTCTGCCGCTACTATTTTTAAATATTATATGGCCACGGATCAGCAACAAATTGAACATATATTTTAATAAAATGTGTTCATAAAAATATAATAATCGATTACAAATACCAAGTAATTTTAATTAATAATATGAATATAAATATATTAATAATATACATATTCAATATCAAATTGTCATATCAATTGTTGGACAAGTGTTCAGATGTAATGCACAATATGCCCGAGTGTGGCACGGTTTACTGCTGTATTACACTATTAATAATGCCAACATACGTCGGAATGTTTTTTTTTTACTATCATGTACATGGTATATATTATATTTAATTTTATAAATACAGTTTGTTGAACTTTTGGCTTGGAAATGTTTAATTGCGTTAATAATTGCGTGTATAAGCTTTTACGTGTATATTACACCTACGGCTACACGGCAAATATATAGGTACAACATACATATATGTTTATATACATTACATATATTTATTTATATTTGTACACGTGTTGTTATCAGAGAGTCCGGTATTTGTGTAGAATGATTACTACATTTAGATAAAATAAAAAGATGAAATTTTTAGTTACATATCACGTTCTGCGAACATTGTACAAAATCAAACAAGAAATTACACAAATAAAAAAATATTTAATTCGAAACGATTTATTAATTTAAAAAAAAACTGAAACTACGCTCATCGAAACACTACTCTACAATAATCCTCGTTCTGTAAATACACCATCCTAATATTATAATATTATTAGATTATTTCACGATAACACTCAATGCAGAGTAACCTATTTTCAAACGGCGTCTTAAGTTTAGGTATACTGCTTTGACGAGTTGGACCGCATACAAATTTGACCCCCTGTGTCCAGGGTCCGTCAAACTATGTTTGATCGTACAATTTATACGTATCGCAATAATAATATATTCGCAGTGAAATACTACGGGAAAATCGTGAACAACGCCACAAAGACGTAAAACAACGAGTGAACATTTTATATAGACGGCAGCGTATTGTTTCAATTGATTTTCACACTCGTTATATAGTAATAATATGACGAGTGGTGTGGCTTGTCGAGATGGGGTCTGTGGCTGAGAGGAAATGAAAGTATTTTTTTACCCGTACGGGGTGAATTCATTTTAAGTGAGAAAGTGTGTCACCGGTTTTTACAGTATTTTGTGTATGTCAAAACCATATAACTTGTGCTTTAATATTAAGTATACTATCATAATATTATATTTATAAGACAAATCACATTCTGAACAATTGTTTTTTATATAAAATATATCGATCATATTATAATATATTTTTTTTAAATTTGAAGACAAAAGGCGTCGGGGTATATTTTGTCGAAAAACAACGAAATATCTAGCTTTCTACTACGTCATTCTATACATATAAAGCAGGTAAAAATACAAATTATTTTTATTTGCACTCAACCATAATACATTGCCAGTGATACATTTTACTCCTGAATGAATTAAATTGAAATTCATGATTTTAATTTATGTAAATTGAAAGTAATATTCATCTAATGAACACAAAAAAAAAAAGAGTACGTATTTATTATTAATATTTAATATACTCTTTATTTTTTTTTTTTTTGATAGTTACTTTTTATTTTTCGTTACTTAATTTCAACCAGTTATGGTACGGAAAATTAATTAAATAAACAATGGTACTAACTCATCTTATCATAAAATTCGAGAGGTTAGAAAATACAAATCACAATGTAGTTAAATTGCATATCCATGGCGCCGTGTTAACTAAATTGAATTATTGAAGGCTCATTCTTCAACAAAATAATTCACGTGAACAACCGCAAAACGCTATAACATAATAAATCTCACCAGAAAATGTAAGATTGTGTCATTTTTGTCAGCGGTATAACAACAGCAATCTCTATCCCAACTATATTATATCACTGTAAGTAATGGTATTTTCCTTTCGAATTTTGATTTTCTTTATTTTTATAATTTTTTCGTTTTTATGGTTTTAAATTTTTCTCCATATGCTATCTTATTGGATAGCTTATTTTTTTTTTAACATAGTCTCTTTACGATCGCACGATTTATTTGTGGTTTTCTTCTTTCGAATGTATATCGTAATCGGTTGTTATTCGTCTGGTGGTTCAGGCATTATTTATAGTCCGATAGTAAAAAGGTTATTTTTTTTCGTACCAACACTACCAACACAATAATATAGTATACTCACTGATACTGACATGATGATAACACACACAGCTTGAATATAACATAATTTTCGTGTACAGGTACCTAACTTTTTGAACTTTTTGCCGCATTACTTGAGTAACTTTCTATCGTAACTCATAAAATTATACAATGTAACCGAGCATTATTAATTCACCTTAAATTATGCACATGATTTTTTAAGATCGTCTCCTAATACATGCAAAATGTCTTTTGAATTATGACGTTAGTTTTCTGTTTGCCACACAAATAGATAAATAAGATAGATATGAAAAGCAAGACGCGGTTAGACGGACATGTTCTGTTACTGACTGATTTTAAATTGTACACTTACGATCATAATTTGTAGGGAAGTACAAGCCTGTATATTTCCATAGGTTTTTATATTTTGAAACAAATAGCTTATAAATAAGGAAAAAAAAATGTATAACTGGCTTAATATAAGTGCAATTTATTTATTTATTTATTTTATAGAGAGCTATACGTATATTACAAGACGTACTCCTCTTTTCATAATATTTCATTTTTTTTTTTTTTAGGTATATTTATTTTATAACTGGCGGGATTTAGGCCTTCTATACCAATCTAGAAGTAGATATCGTCAAAAAAAACTAAAAATAACCTTTATTATTATTTAATATTTACTTATATATAAATGATAATTATTGGTATGAAAAAAATAATCCCTACCACATTCAACTAAGTTACAGAGCAATACACCGGGATACTTTTTTTTTATAACTATTGTGTTTCTTCTATGTCCATCATTATCTTGTGTATCGTGTATGTTATCTTTATTTATACTCACTGCGACCTTGATGTAGCACGAAAACTGATTAAGTGATAAACATTAGAGAGCTGATTCTTCTTAAATACACGACAATATAATAGTATGCTGGTTGTGTTTCCACCCATTACAGAAAAACTAGACTTCATCGTAGAAAATACATTACTGCAGGGTTTAGCCATATCGGATTTAATTTCAGTAAATTCTTCGGGGCTCAATATCAGACGCAAAACAAACATTGTTCGATTAGTTGGTCGAGTGACACTAGGGTCATTTGTGTTTACACTCTTCTAAATATATGTAGATGAAATCTAGTGCTAAATGTACATAAAAAAAATAAAAACCATCTGCGTAACCCATTAGGTATAGAAATCGTTGCCCGTGAGAACGCATTTCTATTTTACAGATTTCGCATCCTAAGTGCTGTTGTGAACGCTTAGTTTACTGAAGCACATATCATATTATCGTGCACCTACGTTATGATATGGCCGAGGAGTGTAATAATATTACAATATCCCTTCATGCGCATACAGACGACCAATCTCTCGAAAGAAGACCATTTTCTAAGCGATATCGTATAGTGACCGCAATTTCGGTTTTTATTTTTTCCCTATTCCGAGGCTTTTAAAAAATCACATTACTGTAACTCGACCAATTATTATTCCGAGACATCTGCTGAATTTCTCTATACGTGTAATCTTCTTAGTGCAGATATATTTATACTCGACATGGTAGTTTTGTTGTATAAATACGCTAGTATACAACTGTGAGTTATCAATTAATTTGGAATTTTAAAATTGGCAGTCAATAAATTGTCATCAGTCTGTTACATATATAACATAATATTATAAACATAATATATTTTCATGTTTACATTTTATATTATTCATTTGCACAATTTTTCGATGAGTCGAAATATATTTGAATCGTACTCACTTGTATAATATACAGACGGAGGACTAATTATTATATTACTTATTAGTTATTTTTTCTGAGCTGTGTAATTATTATTATATACGTTTATGTTTGAAAATTTGATGTTTGAAAATCAGAAAAAGCATGAACTATATGAATAAAACAATTAGATTGTAGGAGTGAAAATGTGCAAAATTATAATTTAAAATAGTTATAAAATCGAGCTGAACAGTAAATAAAATATAAAATATTTTGTAGCTCGTTTTTTAATAGTAAAATAATTAAAGATGTTAGAAATATTGCAATGAAATAATGTAAAAACCGAAATACATTATTTTTGCTGCTGAACATTTTTATTATTAATAAAAATAAGCAACATCTTCCTTCAAATACATTTATTTTAATTTCCATGAAATTTCTAATGAAAATAGAAAAATAATCACCTATTTTAATACCCTTTAAATATTCTAATGAACAATATTGTTTCAATCGTCACTTTTATAAGAGAAGAGAATAGTATTATGGTGTTAGTAAAAAATATTATATTAATTAGATACCTACCAACTAATAACAGACAATTTTCAAAGTTATACATTTTGAAGACAGTTATTTACATTTGTCCCATTTAATTGTAGCTCGACCAGTCATAGCACAATGGCCCCGCTTAGAATCTAAAGTTATATGAAAAATTATTTTTTTGGAAAGTACGCGATTATATTTTGAAATAACAAAATAATTGTATAAGCTTATTATTTTGGAACTAATTGTTTTCTAAAAAAAATATTTCATCATATTCTTCAATAATATTATGTGCCCTTGATAAATAAGTGCGAAATTTGTTTTTTTATTGCACAATCTCGATTGAATATTAAAACTTGGAAATTACATAAAAGTTTAATAGAACCATTATTGTAATAATATATTTTGTGTTATACAAATATTGTTTCTTTTTTTTTTCTTGATAAAATAAACTTTTCCTCACGATATCGAGGCAAATATATCGAAAATGACTTTGCATATTATAAGAAAATTATTGGTGTTGTATACATCAATGTAAAATAAAATAATAAAATGCAAACAATGGAAGAAATAATGTTAGGTATAAGCTATATAACTAACTGTATCTAAAACCAAATTATAAATAAAATCTAATACGTGTGATTATCGTTTTATTATCATTTTAACTATCAAATATATTATATGTTGAAAATTAAAATTTATGACATTCCAAGTCCATAAATACCATACCGTATTTTAAAATATATATATTACTACATTATTTTGCAGTGATTTTCTTTGTGTTATATATTTACATAATTCAACATTTTATTGAGGAATGAAAATTATTTATTAGTTTATCTCACATTAATAATATTATTGTGATCAATATTTTTTAGCTCTTGAACCGGCACAGCCTAGTTTTAAAGACAGTCAAAAAATCGAAAGAGTCGACGTAGACAGCGGTCAGTTCGTGATGGCGTTGCATACGTCGACCATGTTCTTCGGCTTGAGAGAACCAGTGGGCCATGTGGATTTTTACTTCAACGGTGGCCAAATTCAGCCGTCATGCAACTTTGATACAAGTAAATGATATAATTCATGGCAACTGATAATATGTAGAAAATTCCACGATATAGAATTGTGTTGAGAGTGTGATAACAAAAATTAAACATGTTACGTTTCCGATATTAATATTCTCGATTTTAAGGATATAATCATAATTCTCACCCGAACCCTAACACCAATAAATATTTCACAGGTTTCTTGGAATTTAGTTTTAACAACCGTTCTGTATTATATATGGCGGTACACCCATCACTGCTAGCAAACCAAATATGAACATTTTTAACCATAGGTACTATATAATAATATACCTACTCAACTCATCGGAACTTTTAATAGTTTTAAGCCTGTTATTTCGTCACACATAATAATATTTTATGTGTGTTGTGTGTGTGGAAATGTAAATTTTAAAAGCTTATTATAAACTCCAATACGGGTGTATATTACTTGAACGTTATTTTATAATTGAATAACCCCTATCTTTGGTACATTAGTATGCTTCAAACGATATGATACTTGCGTAAGTTTTCCGAAACTTAATTATAATTCAATGTGCTACAAAAATGTTCTGAACAATTAATTATGTTCGAATATAATACTAACACAGTTGGTCATATTTAATAGTGCTTTAGAGCTACAAATTTTGGACAAAAATACGATTGATACAGTTGAACCCAAGCATCATATTTGTTATAAATTATAGTTTACATTATAGGTACTTCATTTTATAATACAAACTTCATTTTTTTAAATCAAATATTATAACTTATGTCTATAACTTGTGGCATGATAATATTATAACAAAGTACTTGATAATATTATCATAGTATTGTTTTAAACAATGTTTTAAAAATCAAAAGCATGTCGCAATATTTACATTTTGGTGAATAATTATTAAAGCAAAACCGTTTTTGATTTTTAGATACAACCAAATAGAACTACTTACCTATTTTATTTATTTTTTATTTCAATTCAGGTTAGTAGAAATCGGAAATTTGCTAAGGGTATCTTTTGAATCTAATCTTAATTATTATCCAGTCTATTGGTTTGATGTGGTCACATTCCATAAAATAGAACGGACGAACAAAACGACCTTGTTCTGTCTGTATAATCTAATCGCTGCAAAATCTAGCGAATTCCGAAGATTAGGCTATTTCCAAATAATGTATTAGTTCGTCCACCAATTACTATATCTCTGACCCCACGGTCATCCGGAAATTGATGATGGGCCAACGTAAAAGTCAACAGTGATCGATGGTAGTTCAAACTTGCGATTACGATAAACAATTTGGTCCTGGTAGCGGTTTTTATTTGAAAATAAGGTATTATGTAATTTTTCATTTATCGGCATTTTTTTCGCTTTATCCTGTAGTTTCCTAAGCTACTACGGTTAGTGGGTAATAATAAGAAAGCTAGTATAGTTTACAGCGGTATAAGTTATAATTTAATACAATCGAACGTTGCACAATCGTGCTATAAGCCCTGCTGATTATTAATTAATCAACTTAGTTATAAATGAGTCAAGTTAAAATTTTTCTCCGTATTAACTTTAAAAGTCCATAAATGTAAATGATATTGTTTGTTAGTTATTAACTATTAATCTGACGTTATTGTCGTTGACTTTGTATAATAAGTTAATTTTTTGCGTTCACATAAAAAAGTATGTACAAGAGTATTTCATACATTTAACGAAAGTAAGTCACATAATTTTATACTATTTTACTTTTCCTGGTAAAGTTCATGAGAAAATATAGTCTAATATTTTCAAAAATGTAAGATGTAAAAATAAATAACAATATTTTTACGAGATTTGAAATATTATTGAATTACAATAACTATATTAACTACTCAGTATAGGTATAGTTTATACGATTCTGATGGATATAATTTACTGCGGTACAACTGTACAATTATTATAAAATATTGTTCTCTTAGTAGCTACTATGTTTTATTAAACATAATAGTAGGTATCGTAAATTGTATATTTTTATGTAAGCCTAAAAGTGAGTCTAGCAGGAAGTTAAAATGTTCAAGTGTTTCGTTTTTGTTATAGTCTTATAATGTGGTATAGTATACAATAATAATAATACTATAATATTATTATTGATAAAAGTTATACCCGAAGGAAGGTATCAAACGAAAAGTTTTTCTTTAATGTACCTACGCATTTTGATTCTTTAAGTTTGTAACAACCGTTTGGAGTGTAGAATGTTAAAATTTTAGGTTCAAAGTATTTCAAAAGCTATAAAAACATAAACGTTTCTTCTGTATATTCCTTGACAGAAGATTATTATGCATGATATACATTCTACCGTTTAAGATGTTATGTTGAAGTGTTTTTAGTATAAAAAATAATTAACAATTATCAATATTGTTGTCTATTGTGAATATTTCACTAAAAGTTCTTAACATTTTTTCGTGTCTCGTTGTATTAACGGTGCAGTACAATATTATTATTTATTGCCTACTTATTATAAGTTTCTTAATGAAACGAAGAAGTGTTCATAAATGAAAACATTTGTAACTTAATTTGTATTCCCTGTAAGGCCATACGAATGGTCGATTTTAAGACTTGTTCTTCAATGGTTAGCAATAAGATTAGTTTTGTCACTTACAGATGTTACTTATAATAGATAATATGTTCATAAAAGTAAGTGCTGTACGAAATGAATGTATTGAGTGTTATTCAAGGTAGGGCCATCTAATCAACGAACATTTTAGGTTTACTTATAAGAAGACCTCTTGAAGTGTTTTCTTTTTTCCAATGGGTATTTCTATCTTACAATTTTAAATCAGATTTATTGAAATATATTTTACAGTGGGTATTTACACTCATGATGAAATGTAGTTGAAAAATTTTCTTTGTTTTATAATTATTTTCCTAACGTTCATAACAAAATACATTATTTCTAATTCAACATAAATAAAAGTGATTAAGTTACCATTCTAATATTTTTAAAACTAATTACAAATGTTTGTTTACTTCTGAGACTAAAATAGGCGAAAACATTAATAATAGAAAAATTTATATTATTCAACTACTGATTCAGTCATCAATTTAACATCATGTTGTATTTATTACAATTTTTGTTTTTGATTTATTTGGATTTTTAACATATTATATACAAAAATATCCTTTAATTTAAATGTATTACTTTAAGAGTAAAATATCGAAAGTTTTTAATGCAAATATTTGTTAAGTTAAGAGCTTTTTCAATGTTAAGGGCATATTTCCTGATTTTATCATTTTTTTTTTTTTTGTAAATCGTTTGATGGTTTTGACATTATAGTGAACAGAAATTACAATAGTACAATAGAACAGTTTGTACATTAAAACTAAAAGGATTTAAGATTTTATTGGTGATTCAAGACCAACAATAATATTATTAATGCTTAAAATATCGTATCTTATATAAATCAATTGCAACTAGTGATCAGTAGCAGGTGTGAACTAGAGAATCGCAAAAATAATATAAAATGCATCTAAATTTAAAATAAACTTACTATCGTTTTCAATGCAAAAACATGCAAATCCCAAAACAAAAAAGTAAAATAAAATAAAATAATAACAAGTTCAATTTTTTGTGTTTTTAAGCACTTATTTTTATTTAGCACATTTTGGAGCATTAAGGTTCGAACACGACTCATAAAGCTTTTTAGAAAAAATTATGATGATAATACAGTTTTTTTTCAGAATAATAATATTATGTTAAGCTCTGTATTGATCGGCAAGAAATGATGCCCAAGAGATGCGCATATAAGAAAATATAACTATAATGTAATATCGTGTTCAAGATAATGTGGTTAGCCTGAACACAACTTGCTTAAAGTCGTTTTCTAGTAAATTTGTGTACTAGGATTTCGGGATCGGGCATTGAACCGACGGTCGTACTCCGTCAACAGGTGGTCGGATACCCCATTTGGTGTTGATGACGGTGTGGCCGAATTCCTACAACGATTGCATATGTCATGTCCGGCCTGTCCACTGCGATGTGCATCGTCGTCCCGGCTCAAGGAGTCATATCAGTCAAACGACAATTGGTCCTCAGGCACAGGCTGGTCGAGTCCCCCCTCTCCCTAGGGTTCTGGCATGCCAAACCGGAAACCCGAACGTCAACACCTGAGGTAGCCAGGCCCTCCTTCGATCACGTGGATCTTTTTTACGAACTTGGCCAGTCCGCCAGCCGCGTGGTCGGACTGATCGGTCACCTTGTCCGTCGGTTCTCAGATCACCTGCCATCAGTGGGTGCTCGCGCTACCCGATCCACACGCAGTGCCCACCTAACCAGTCTCTATGGCATGGTCCCAAGAACTCGCGGAGGACCACATAAGTGGCCGTGGGTGGCGACGGACACGGTACTCGCTGGTCCCAGCACCTGATCGGGTAACCAGAGCATCAGGATGTCCATTTCTCCACAAACTCTTGCCATAGATTTCAACATACGAGCCTAATTACAATCGCCTGCAGATACTTTGAACTTCCGGTATACCTGGTTGTCGATCAGTCGCATCCGGAACATCTACCAATAACATTGCTCGTGGTCCTCCGGAAGCTGCGCGAGTGGTCGACCAAGCGTCCGGCTACAGAGCGTGAACAACGTCGGGGGGTAGCGGTCATATTCTGCACACTGTTATTTCGAAACGACTTTTTTCGATATTGATTGAAATTTTAGTCCATACGTCTTCTGTACGTCGTAAAAAGGGAACAAAAGTTTATTGTTATTGTATATTTTTTATTTCACACGTTTGTCCAATAATATCGTTTCGAACGAATTACCAAACATATGTGTTTCCGTTATACAGTGCCTGTTTCATTGTGGTCTGGGCCTCATTCAATAGGCTTTATTTATTCAATACAAATTCGAAAACGGTTTTGGAAAATTATTAATCCATAATCAAATTATAACAGTTTTAGATTTACCTAAAATCCAAATTGTTAACTATTGTTTTCTAGTTTTTAAGTAAAATGATTTCTCAATTTACAGAGTTAATAAATAATAATGTATAGATTCTTAATAAACTTTTAATCAGAAAATACTTAATTTTTAAAATGGTTAGGTGAAATGCTAGAAAAATGTATATATTGCAAACTGATGTTAGTATAAAATTAATTAATAAAACGTTTTCAAATTCATAGGGTTTTTAGTCATATTTTTTTCATTGTGGCTTAAAATATTTAAGTGTACTATTAACTATTTGTACTAACTTAATAAAATGTGTAAAAGAATAATAATAATTTGATTCCTATGGAATATAGTTATTTAGCGTATTTAGAGCTTGGTGGAATCGAGTGGACCAGTTTCCATCGATAAACATTAGTTCAAACGCTACAAGATGTTTCTCCGACATTCGAATTAATAATATTAATTTTCTCGCTCGTGTCTTTATATTATGGTAATACTTTTATTCAATCTTCAAGCTGTATCGATTAATTTCTATTTTTTTTACGGTTAAATCGTGAATTATTTATGAACAAGATATACTATATGTATAACCATTGGGTTTATATACTAACAATAATATATACACAATGGTATAACCTATATAATTTATGCGTCTAAACTGTAGGGGACATGGTATCGTTGTTAATCGTAGATATATGACTTTTCATCGACATCGATACCTATTTATTTAACAGAAAACCATAATTATATTAATAACCGTTAAAACGAGCTGTAGTACAGTCTTGCTTTTATGGAATCATAAATACATTTTTCTTTTCCAAGTGTAACGAATATAAAATACATAATAATATTATTTAGTACCTATATAAATGTGTATGTGCGAGCGTGTTATACGGCGAACAAGGACCTTTGATGGCATATAAAATGGACACGTGACGGAGATTTGTAACGTGATTTCTCCTCGCTCGTGAACCATGGTAATTATTATACAGACGTCGACAACGACGAGCTACAGCTGTCGATTTTAAACCCGGGTATACGTGCCGATTGTAATATCATTAAAACTTATAGCATTGTGCCTCAAACGTTCGAGTGCGATTTCCAAGTGACTAACTGTCTGTTTGTGTGTACAATATTTAGAATCGAATTCTCAGCTTATGCGGGTTGAAAAGCAGATCCAAAGCTCCGAAAAAGGCTGTCATATTACAATATTTGTTTTTCACTGGAAATATAGAATATTGTAATAGATAGGTACGCACGCGATTGTAAATTTTATATTTTCATCAATAAATATGGGATATGGTATTATTGGGGTATAATATTGCCATTTAGCATGGCTGGCAAATTCAACTCATTTTTTTACTCTTTAGTTAATATGGGAAAAAGGAAGTTGAGTTTTAAGTTTAAAGTTAACTTTCTATTTTTAACTAGTTAAAGTTGCAGTGAACTTCGGTAAGACGGAACTTCTGTAAGACGGAAACCCCGGTAACATGGACAATTTCTTTGGTCCCAAATCAAATACATAATGAATGTGAACTTCGCAAAGTCGGAAACTCCGTTAAAACAGAAAAATTGGATGGTCCCAAGTGATTCCGTTTTACCGAGATTTTACTGTAATTAAACAAAATAAGTTACATAACAATTTACTTTTTTATTTAAAAGCAACTTATTGATTAAATATATTGTCTACTTGCCGAGTTGATTTTTGTCCCATGTTATGCAGTTATAATTTATGACTTAATTAACTTTATAGGCATATACTTATATAGTAAATAGTATTTTACTTAGTAAAAAAACCCATGGATTTAAAATAAAATTTGTTTTGTTAATTAAAAAAAAAAAAATTTATGATTGGAAATATGAAAAATAATTTATAAATTATAATGATATAATATGTTTTATAAACATGCTACTAAATTAAAATGTAGAAGAATTTCTCAATATTTCTGGAATCTCAATAATAGTCGAAATAACGTTTATACGAGTATATACACATTTGTAAAAATAAGGCATATAGATATGTAATGTATACTGTACTGTAATAAGTTATAAAATTTACAAATATTCGAGGAAAATGAATTTACAAATTTTGAATTAACAATATGAATAGTATAAGTATATTAGATATATTTTAGATTATTATTGCACTTTAAAAATTGTCTTGGTATGCATGTGTATTCTGTCTTAATATTATGGAATTATGTTAATAATAATTTATTAACTATTAATGTTCATATTTTCTAAAACCATTTAAATTTTAAATATTGATTGATATTTTCAACTTTAATTATTGTATTAGTGTATTCAATACAAATAACTCAATGTTTCTGTACATTTTTTAAATAATTGTAATTAAGGAACCTCTTTTTACATTATTGAATTATACACGTCATGCCATTAGTATACACAAAAGTATGGATGATACATAAAACCTCTTACTGTAGCATGGTCTATGCGATTTTATTGGACATATATTTTTGTAGGAGTGTCTCCATTATTAAATTATTTATTGCGCTACTACAGGCAATTCGATTGATTTTATAGTCAATATTGCGAAAAAAAAAATATTAAAATACATCTATCACAATATTATCTCAAAATAAACCATTATCGACGGCTATATCATAGATATTATACAGCTATATAACATTGGTGCATCACATCCGTACTGTCGGATAAGAACCATTTGTACAGTTATTAATCGCGATGGATACATGTCCCTGATGATAAATATGTGCGTGTTTGTGCTGAATATTATAGGGAAAAAAATATTGAACGTAAAAATAAATAAATCAATAACAACTGGCCTCATACGCCACCCGTTCTCTTGTAAAAACCTGTGTTGTATACCTAATATCTCTGACGTAACTACGCTTCAAGTATTATTCCAGATACCAGGGTTATAAAATATTATGTGACAAATAATATTGCAGTGTTGTGTTAAATGGCTGCTGTGACTTGTACAATGCAACGAAGAACATCATACCACTATCTACTTACACGTTATAATTTACTAACTTTATAACTTCGAGTCGGTCCGTTGTGCTGATATACGTACCTATTATAATAAACACAACTGTAGTGTTTTTAATAGTTTTTAGATAAAAAAATATATAATACTACATATGTATTTCGACTAAAATGATAAAATGTTTTCAGTTTGCGGTCATATAGTAGTTCTAAACTATTTGTCGGATTCATTGAAAAATGCAACTGAATTTAAAGCATACCGTTGTCATGCGTTAAACTTTTGCGAGAAAAACGTCGTTGATGTTACAGAACCAGCTATTAACATGAACATAAACATACCGAATTCGTGAGTAAAAAATTCAAATTTGTAATGCATAAAAATATACTGTTTTTCGATGATATGTAACTTTTAATTACGTTTTGAGATAAGAATTACTGCAATAATAGTATGTAGTATAATATGATCAAAGCATAATAGCCAGTTATAATTAGTCACTATAGTATATTACTCTTGTTTAGTTTTGAATGATATATAATATTTCAAAAATATACAATTTAAAAAAACTATTTACGATACATCTGTATAGGTGATATTATTTAGAAATATTTGACTGATTTAAATCACCAGTTGGTTAAATTTAATTTTAAATCCATTACACTACATTGTTTTTCAAAAGTCAAGATATTTTAATTGTATTATTTCAAAAGAAAACGTCGTCATAAAATCGTACTAGAAATGTCATAATACAAATTGTATTTTTACCTTACAAAAATGATTATCACGGCAAGTGTTAAACCACATGTGATGCTTAGGTAGTAGGTATAAAAAATACACAATATACATACGATCAATAAAACATTATTCCATCGCATGGATTTCCACGAAACACTGAACATTTTTTTTCCTGATATAGTTTTGATATTATAAGTGATCTTCATCATCAATGTCCAATACATTTATGTACCAAAGCGTTATTCGTTTTAAATAATTTTATTCGTATGATCAGTGTTCATAGAGTTTCTTGAGGTTTATTCTGTTATAAGGGTATATTCATTGAAAACTAAAATTAACTGAAATGAATGTTGATCTGAAAAATGATACATCACAATAGCGAAAATGTATTTATTTTTATGCGAGGGTTGAAAAATTTGAAATTAACATTTTTTTAAACTTAAATATTACAGTTTCAAAAATAAATGAAAGAATTATTAAAGAAAGATAAAAAGAATATCAAAATGGTTTAATTTCAAAATATAAACCTCTTGGATTTAGTAATTGAAATGTCAGCAATTTGCTGACAATATTTTTTTTTATTCGTTATAAATATGAAAAAGTTATACTAGGTGCATAATGTTTCATAACACTGTAGGATAAAACAAAATGTGTTGGACTTAAATAATAATTTATTCTATCTTTTGTAATACCTGCTTTCAACATTTTTGTTCGCACTGAACTGCACAATAAACATAATATTGTGTCATATTAATATATTATGCTACTATACAAGTTTTGACTTTTTTCATTGCAAATAATACTATTTTATATGAATTGTCTAAATTGACAACATTACTTACTCACTTTGCCAATGTTAAAAGTAACATATAATATCTATAAAACTAAATTAACTTAACATATTAATGCTAAATTTTAAGATATTTGTATCAAGTTATTTAATTTGAGATTCTAAAAATTGTTATCATCGTAATTTTTAATTTATAAGCAAATTATCTTAACAAATCTTTGGTTGTTAAAATATTATATGCTTTATTATTGTGTATAGTGTAATATTTTTACCATCAATAGTGCAAATATATTAGAAGCAAATGCATCTTAGTGCGTGATTTCGGGCTTAGCTTTTCTAGCTCAGCCTTTAAGCTACGTATATAACAATTATGTGTTGACACTTTGAATTTAATTTTTTTCACATATTTTGTAATTTTAAGTTATATCGCATTTTACGGTATTTTTAACAATATTTTCGTCACGATTTTTTTTAACTTTTATGGATTACTTTTTATTTTATACAGGCTTTCATAAGCGTGTTTGTTTTATCGTGTTTAAGCTCGAACTTAAATACCTAAATGAAATAATTATAACATTTTATTTGTCTTTAAAATTATTTAAAATGGATAATACCAAGAATAAATTTTAAAATGTTGGCTATAAATTAATGGTTAAAAATTATTTAGTCTATTTAAACTTTAACACCTATTAATTTTTTACAAAACATTATTTGGATTTTTGAATTGCATTTATTAATATTTTATTTTGCATTAAGTGCACAGCCTCAATTTTTTTATTAATATTATGAGATATATTTTTTAACGATAAAATGAAAAGTAAGATGAAATATTCTCAACATATATACCTTCGTCAGGTCATTAAAATTGTTTAATATATTGTAGCACATTGATAAATCATTCCATTAATATATACACTTTTAGTGGATCTATCCTGTTCCCCCATAACACGACTTAGATTGTTTTTAAAGTTAGCTATTGTGTACCAGCTATAGTTTAAGGTTGAATATTATGTTTACATATATTATGAAAAACAGTATTAATTAAGTAGGTATTCAACACATTTTTATCGACCAGCTATTGGCTATTTGGATAGATTGTATGACTTAAATACATTTTGAGCTTTGGAATTGTTATAGGCTACAGTTGGGCTAACAAAGTAGGTATATTATGGTTTATTCAATGGTTTTTAGTTGGGTTGAGTAGTTTATTATGTTCATTTATTCTTAAGGTTTTTACTTTTAAGTTATAATCGATTTCTCAACCTTTCTAGTTGGTATACATATATTCTGGCTCGCAGTTCAAATTTCTTCACCGGTTAAACATTTTATCGGTAGTTTTTGTATCATTATGTGGGAAAGGGTATACAACCGCCGCGCGTAGCCTGTTCTTAAGTGATTTATTGCTCCTTCATTTTTTCTTGTTTACCACACACCTCCATCTACTGTGGTGTCTGATTTTGATTCTTTTAGCTCATTTTCTTTTATTTATACACTTAGGCCTTTTATTATACCATTAGTTTCTTATCTCATAAACTGAATTATTCCTTTCTTGTTTTGTCTTGTCAGAATATGTTATAAATTCTGATGCCATACATACATATTTTTTAATAAAGCCATGATTTTTTTATTTCTGTAAAACTTCATGATTTAATCTATTAATAATTAAATATCTAATACAAAAGTTGTACTTATACAAGTTAATTTGTTAATTGTTGTTTAATTAATTAAATATTATATTTAGTGTTAATAACTGTTTTATTTGGAAATTATAACGTGTATGACATGTATACAAACTATTTAAATGTTTTTGCCCAAATAACAACTATACATATTTATAAATATTATCCTGCTGCAGAAAATGTAAAAAAAACCTTATGTACTAAAAGGTAGTTCTGGAAATGTTAATGAAGCACATTAATCGTTTAATCTAATTTAGTGTATATAGTTTTGATGAAAGTTTTCAATGGTTCTAAATGTTGTGTAGGTAAACTCAATATCCCAAATATTGAAAATTCTGTTTTCTCGGTACCATACAATTTTTTCTAACATCATGTGATATCAAATATGATGGAAATATCAACATAATATTAAAATCAATGAAACTTTTTAAAAATTCTTTGCTAGTGACAGTGAGCATATTACTATGCACAAACATGATTGTCTCATAATCTATTAAACGGTTTATTTTTGTTTCATGTAAAATAATATTATAATCGAATTTATAGATATAGATACAAATACGTCATGATCAGATGATGGTATCATAGAAAATGTATAATCAGATGTATCGTACTCTATATAATTAAAATATGCTTTATTATATCTATATAATATGAGTGCATACTTTTGGTTTAGATTTAAAAATGAAATATAATGAAAACCCTACATCGTGTTTGCAAACATATTATGAATAAATAGAAAAATAGTAGAATAGTTTATGTGGGTGAACAATGATCATCGTATTAACGATAATGTATTCTTGAATTTTAGAACCAGAGGATTGTATTCCATAACAACATTAAAAAAGGACTTAAAAATATACTCACGTTTGTAAGTAAAGCAAAACTTTTATCTACTATATAGAATATTTTACACAATATTCTAGACATTGATCATATAATTATCTTATTTTCGATTAAGAATATTTTGTAATAAGATTGAAATTCTGTTTTTTTAAATTATTACCTACCTATCGATAAGTTTAATGGTGCTGTTTAAAAACTACTGTTTGACTTTTAAAAGTTGTACTCGTAATATAGCCATAAAAGATAAAACAACAGTAATTGTATTTTAGCAGTAGTTTAAATTATGAACAATCCTTGATCGATATTTTGGAAAATAATCGTTGAAAATTGTGACAACAAACACATTGTATTGGATTTGTTTTTGTTCACAATCACGTTTATTGTGCTATTAATTTATGAATAATAGTGGTTTTCCTTATGAAACACTCGTAAACATATTTTTTTAAATTTAAGCTTTATTTTACAATAAGTTTCAAGTTGAAACATTGGAATTTAATTTACAAGATTTAAATGTCGTTTTGTAAAATACAAATTATTTAGTAAACACAAATTAAGTGATATAAAATGTATAGTCAAATAATGATGATGTGTGAAATATAATATTTTCTTTTTAGGTTAATAACATACTTTGAATACTAAAGTGGACATTGGAAGATTAAAAATGGATAATAAATGAGACGATAATTTAGAATAGTCGGAAAGCAAAGAGTAATGTCACATATCCCAGGGTTGTTGAAGAGTATGTTCACGGTTAATAGACCTAAAGTTAGGTTAATACAATTTGAATACAACGAGTGGAAAACAAAGTTTGGCTAAATATGAGATGGATTAGGACGGTTTTAGAAAGAGTTATATGAGTGAAATGAGATGAAGCGTTTCAATAATAATTTAGCCATAATTTCGTTACATAAATCCTGAAGTTACGGCTGAAGTCCAGTGCTATGGAAGATGTTGTGAATTTGACTTGTTTGTTAGGGAATTTGTAACTATAGCTATTCCGGTATGATCGGATACACAAAGAAATTTAATAAAAAGCTTGTCTCAGTAAGAGAAAGTAAGAGGCTTTTGATCTTTTTACATGAGTAGAATTTTGCGTTTATAACATACGTGTACTGCTAAGAGAGCACGAAGGCAGGAAAGTGAATCAGTGGCGATAAAGAAGATATTGTTTTAATGGATTTGATCCTTTTGAATCATTTGGCTGCGTACCAAGAGGCAGTGGGTGGTAGGTAATAAGAAAATAAATGTGAAACTGTGTGATGTAAAAGGAAGACTTAGTTGATAAAAGATAATCAGAACATCGGTAAAAATTAAAATCAAAAGCAGAAATGAGTTATGTATAAAACCAACAACGATGTTGGTGAAAAATTGAAGGATAACAATTTTAGAAATTTGGGAGTATGGATTAAAAAGTGTTTATTTAAGTGTAGTAGGTATAAGGAATAGTATGTAGTAAAGGAGAGGAGATCGCTTTGTACAGTCACAGAATGTGAGTTTTAATAATGTATTTTAACGGCTTTCGGGTGGCTGCGAGAAAGTGCGGAGTAAGTTAGCGTATGAATTGGAAGAGTTTGAACAAAACGTTTAACATGAATAATTAACAACACACATATACAACAGACGTGTCGGGAGGACAATGTGAAGTCTGAATCGGACTGACCTTACGCTTCCAACTCACTCTAACGGGTGCCCATGGTTAATCGAATGAGGTGACGTCGGTGCATCACGGCGGCCGCATATAAATAATATAATATTATTTTATCGCGGCGGAATAGTAGTTTCTATTAAAGCCTGGCGGCCGGCTAGTTGATAGACCATTTGCGCGTCGCGTTGTTTAAAAATAAGGGTCGAAATACATCTAACGGAAATAAAAACTAAAATCCAACAAACGTCAAACGTATAAATAAATAAATAAAGCCCTCGCTTGCAGTATGTGAACCGGCGGCGGTCGGATTGGCCTTTTATCAACGCGCCGCAGCGCCGACGGTGCGCGGTTCAATGCATTTCCGATACATTACGCCGAGGAAAAAAAAATGTTTCAACTAGTAATGTTGTGTAAACGAACAAAAGTGTGGTATAACAACACGATATGAATTCGTTTTCGTGCGGCACCGTTGCGCGTAACAAAATCGATAAATCTGCTATGATTAGAAGGCACGTGGTGGCGAATAGCATGTTATATGTATAATTTATAATTTAATAACAATATTGTAACGTTCGAAAGTTTGTGTGAATTTCGATCGACGATACTAAATATATTTATAATATTCCCCCTTTTTTTTTTTTTTATTTTAGAACATTTACAATTTGTATTAACAAAAAGACAATAAGCAAATGTGATAATGTGTACAATAAACAATATGATATAATGACAGAATGACAGAATAAGAGAGGCCATCCAAAGATAAGAACCCTTCAATAATATTCCCTAAAATATCATATTATCCATATTAATAGCGATGTTTATTTCCAGTGAAAAAAAAAAAATAGGTGATATACATTTGTCTGTTTATATAGTATGAATTGACGAGTGCAAAGTTCATGATTTAAGAATGAAAATGCACAAACTTTAATAAGACTTGATACATTTTGATTTTTGAAATATGTTGGTGCAATTATTGACCAATTATAGGTATGGATCCTTATGAATATTTATTATGTGTTCTGGCACTTAATGATTAAACAACGCGTTTTGCTATTTGGGTCTTTTAATAATACTAAACGCATATAATATACGGAAATTAAGTCAATGGTTGTGCTGTATTTTTTTTCGTCTGATTTAGTGAGAGTTCCAGGAATTACGCATACGCTTTTTTAGTTTTTACACAAGCACTTGAACTATTATGGTATCTTCTAGATTCCTGTCCTGTATTACCATATACGACCATACTAAGAGAGTATCTACATTTCGTCAAATATATTTAAGTTTTTAATAATCAAAATATCGTATGGTATATACACTTTATCGTGAGAAGTATTACAATTCTGTACGCAAATCATTTCAATAGTTTATTATTTTCTTGATGAGCCAGTTCAAGTGATTAAGAGTTCAAATTAAAAACTTTTTAAAGGTCATTGAGATACTACATGTACTTTCTAAATTAAATAATACAATGCAATTTACAGCTTAGATTAACTGATCATAGTTTCATTTTAAATAATTAACTTTTTTGTATAAGTATTCAGCGTGGAATCATATATTTACCAAATATACCAAAAGTTTGAAAGATAATCTCTACCTAATTAATATTTTAAAAGTTGTACAAACCCTTGGCACATCATGATCAATATTATTATACATTTACAATCAAATCCATATTATGTAACAAATTATTTGTGGAACAGTTTAACTTACTAATATATTATAATTCTCATATACCTACAAAACTACCTTCTGTAACATATCATTATGAATTATGATACTTTTTTTGTTAAAAATTCGTTATGCATTTTAATATATCATTTATTAAAATATAACATAATAATACCTGTAAATTTCGAAAAGACATTACGTTATATTGTCTACGTTCAATTATTGTGTTTCAGCTTCTCACATTAAAGTGTGAAGATTTGGAGAAACATTCAATTTATCAAGCAAGGTAAAAAATGTACCTAACAGGTTTTTACATTAACGCACATGCTACTTAAATGTATAATGAATGCGATGTTTTATTTAGCACTTTATGATTATAAATTATACTATCTATACTATATTATATGTAACACAAAAAATTGAATTAGAATATTGTATAATGTGCCACATTCATACATTATTTTTTTTATAATCACTAATTATTATTAATTAAAATCCAATTATTCGTACTTATTATTATTGTTTTTATTTATTATTTTGATTTGTCTATTTCATGAATAATTCAAGCTTTTAATAATTATTATACCTACCCATGTTTTACACTCAAATTATTTCCCGGATTTGTATATAATATTATGGTTATTACTTATTAATTATTAGTAAGTACTAGTACCTCTAAACTTTATATGCGTCTTTTTTTTCGTGTAATTCTTAAATAGAATATGAAATATGATTCAAAAGGATATTTATATTTACAAGCGATCCCTATTTAACTATTTTGGTGGTTAATTTTTTGAGTTACTTCTCCAACGTTTTTAGCAAACAAAAAAAAAATGGTACTATATTGGACCACAATAAATTAATATTTAAATCCTTCTCGCCCATAATTTTGTATCAAATAGCAAACACGATTGTGTGTATGTTACAATAAAAATAATCTATTCCGTACAGTAGTTATTCTTATTCATCATTAACTATTTTTATTATATTATATTTTACGAGTTGTGAAAAATAATTATTGTTAGCAGATGGGAAATCTAAGTCGAATACTATATCGCACGTCATATTGCATAACTTTACGATTTACACTTATCAAAAACAAATTGTCTTGTAAAAAAAAATGTTTTTAAAACTATCTCAAAGCATAATATATTATTACATTATTCAATGATTGACTTGCTTTTTTTGATGACGGTCACAAAATCTATTCTAGTGTCAAACATACTTAAGTTATAATCTTTATGTATAATAGATCACATCAGAAATCAGTCATTCTCAAAAAAATAGACAATAATTTTGATCTTTGACAACTTTATAATATTTAATCAAAATCATATAATGTACACAACACATAAAATAATATGATTTCGGTTCATGTATATTGAACCTGAATTTTATCCACTATGTGGAAAAGATACTATTTTACATTTTGTAAAATATTTTCTAATTAAATGGTAATGGATTGTATTAATTTTCACTATTTTAATCATAATTATGTACAATTTTTGTTTTTAATAATAATTGTAAGCAATTATAATAAATAAGAACGGAATTTATATAGATTTCACAATGCTCTTTCTTCATGTGTATTATTTAAGTATAAATAATATACAATGTACATCTACTATAAAATAGTATACAATTATTCTAATAATATCATAATTTAAGTATACATTATTACTTAAAATAAAACGTTTGTACAGATAATGTAATTGATAATTGAATCAAAAAGTTTTTATATTTTATCCGTTGGACTGAAGTCTGAAAGTTTAACAAAGAAAACATTTAATACCATATTTTTAATTATTTACAAAATAAAAATACAATATTATTATATTACATTCACGTTATTTAATTGTGTTATTTGTGATTCCAATATTTGTGATTTGATTTACATCAAAAAACGATCGAATTCATGCTTCTTTATTTCAAATTTTTGAATAACGAAAAACACAATTTTATTATGTAGATTCTGTACAATAATATTATATAAAGTATGTTAACATACAAGTGAAATTATTAGCAACGAGAACAAACTATTTTAATTTTAAAATCGTAAATAATATATAGTTATGTTTGACTATTTACTTATTTTAAATCATCTTTCTTAAAGAAATATAGTTTATAGACATTGTTTTGCATTGCGTACATTTTTTAAATTGTTTTATTTTATACCTTACTTAACATATTATACATATGTTATGTGCAATAAACCTAATAAATAATTGTATTTTCTTAGATATGTATAGACCCAATTAAACTTCTATTAATTGATTAACAATGTTTTAGTGAATTCATGACGTGTCTACGAAGTTTCATAAACTATGCCATTTAAAAGCCTTTTCTCGTAATTTACACCTTAAACATTAGTTTTCACTTAAACTCTATGTTTCGTTTAAATTACAATATTCTATGTTAAAAAGATACGAAACAATATTCGTTAAACGTACCAAAAACATCAACATGCGTTTCCTTCCGCAATACTTTAAATTGGTAGGTACCTACCGGCTACTGTACGTGTTAATTAGTGTTTGGAGCATTATATCGAAGGTTAATTATTTAGAAAAATATCATCAGGACAATTATAATCGATTGCAAATTATGTTCATTTTAAAGTAACAGCCAATAGGAATCCTGCACTGATTATTAAAAATAAATTTAAAAAACAGTAACAAATCTTTATCTATATTTTGTTTATTCGTTACCTCTTATTTTATGGTTTCTCAAAATTTTCACTTGTGAAGGTTCATGTATTGTAACCTTATCATTAAGGAACCGGAGGCTAGAACTACCTAAATCCACACAACAATTTAAAAATATACATTAATCCATGTACTGAACATATGAGACATATGCTCAAAATAATATGTATTATAAAATACAATTTCATAACAAATGGTTGCATTAATTGTATTGTTTTCCATGATTTTACTTATCAATACAAAGTATTGAAGACAGTTGGTTTAAAAATCTATCTTGGTTTTAAAAGGTTTTTTTTTTTTTATTTCTCAGAGAGTCACTCTGAGTGACCTCAACAACTGCGAGCCCGAAAATTGTTTGTGCTATCAGTGAGCTCCGTGACTAACAGCCGACGACTACGGCGACATTGATTTCGGTGGATTTCGAGGTGCTGAACGAACTGACAACGTATACAGTACTGGCGGTGGCCGTTAAGAGGTCGTTAAAATTACCAACACTATCTCTATATGTCCGAATAACGGACGATCGTCAACTATTTCACTTGATGATAGTATGGCATCATCAGAAATTGATGTACCGTGAATTATTATACCGAGGAAAGTATTGGACGAGTTGACAGAATTTGAAGAATAAATTCGAAATGCAGATTCAATGTCGGGAAAGCACCTTCTGTCAATACCATTGTGTTTCAGGAGTACACTGGAAGTCTAACACATGCCACTGATTACATGGCATACTGAAAATAGTCATTGAGTGGCCATTTAGCCAATAACGTGCAGCTTTTTACAACGACGGAAAACCAGCCACGATCGGACCGAGATTAAGACCGGATCAAAAGAACGACACTATCAGATACATTTAGAATATTTGACGACATATTGATTCATTATAATAACTGCCTATAAGGACGGTTCGAAGTATTAAATAATTGTTGAGCTCATAAGTTCGGCTATACAACAACAGGGACTCATACTGCAGTATTTGATAAATTTTGTTATTTTTTATTCTAAATTTGTTCCGTCCATCATACTAGTGAACAACACGGATAACTGGTAAATGTTATTCATCAATTTCCATTATAATATATTTTTATACATGCAGTATTTATTTTATATTTATACATATTATAATATAAGCTAAGCAACGATACACTTTATTTAACATTAATATATTTTTGACGTCTTAACGCTTTATTAAAGACAAATTTTCAACGTTTTATAAATTAAAACAACGTTTATAATAATTATGTTGATTTTAAATAATTAAAAATTAATGAATCTCTGGTTGCTATTATTTTAAAACTGTTTACTCAAGCTAAATTATGCCGTCTACTTATTTTTTTTATTATGCTCTGGATTTGGATGTTTTCAAACTTTGAACGTTTGGACTAATTTAGAATATTTTATAAGACTGATATTACTTTTCAGAAATATGCTATTACATTTTAAGTTTAAAAAAATGTTGGGCTAGTGGGTTCCGCTATTATGCTGTGCAATAGGTGTCGAGTGGGTCACTTTAATGGATGTGTTAATTTTGAAGTAAATTATAAGCCAATGAATGTAAAAAACGATTATGAGTGAAGATTTTCGGAGCGTTTATAAATAAGTTTATTTTATGATATTATTGTTATTAATGTAATTTATTTTGCTATTCATAATGTTATAGGTTAGGTAGTTAAGTAAATTAGCTGTTTCCGAAAATATTGCATTTCAAAAAATATCATCACGAGTAAAAAATATATAATATGATGGTTGAAATACTTACTTATACATAATATTTTTAAATGATGACAAAATAACTAAAATCGTTCTTTGCCAAAGTCTAATTTCATTCAAATTTGAATTCAGAATATATTTGCATGTACATAGACAAAAAAAAACACTCAATCACATCATTGTAAAACCGATCTATTCATCACTCCGTTCAGAATTTAAAAATTGTATATAACTTAGAAAAGTTTAGATTTCCGTCGTTAATATCTTATATTATATTATATATTATTGTCATCGTTTATTACAATAATATAAACTGCAGCAAACGTAAAGACGCATATTCTTGAAACATAAATAGAAAATGCATAAATGGGAACGTGATTATTGTAGGCATCGTCGGTCATTCGATCATATATTCATATTAATAACCCACACTAGTTAAACGACTTTTAACCCAATTGGTCCTTATATCATAATATCATATTTTTTTGTTTAGGTTGTTAATTATCACACAACGCAGTGTCAATCCACATCACATATTATTACCACATTTGTTTGCAATCATTATTGAACGTTACGTTTAGTGAACTTGGGAGGTTAGGTGCTTATATAGACGCATTTTTGATTCGCATTAAGCTAATGCGCGTTGATTATTTAACACGATTGATAAAATCGAATTAACCCTATAAATGCACATTAACGATTGTATGTAAAATATATTTTATTGTATGTTCAGCGTTCGACGACCCGCGAGGATCACGATGGCGTGTGATTCGGATGGAAAGTCCGTGTAAAATATTTTATGGCGCTTAAAACTATACTCATATCTATTGTTGTATATTATATACTAAACTCTTGTAATATTATTATTTTTGGCATTTTGTTATTATAACAACATGTCATGTGCCAGCGGTGCTGGTATATAATGCGATTCATCAGTCCCGAGAAAGGTTCTGCTACGAGACCAGAGAGCCGTAAAAACGACGCTCCGGGCCGAACTTCAACGGTTATGGTGGCCAAAAACGATCGCACAGCCGACATCGTTCGGTCTCCTAGGGCGCCTTTGTGTTTCGCTTCAACAACAAAAACAATAGAATAACAATGCCTAATAAAAATATATATTTTGTACTCGTGGGTCTTTTACGCACATGCATTTTCGTCTATTCGCGTTTTTATGAGCATATAATTATCCTCGGGGATGTTATATTTATGTATAATATAATTGTATTTTTATTTTCCCAGTTTGATTGTTATGAAAATATTGAGAAAATTAATTGAACAAGTTTGACACTCCGTTTATTTGTCATGAAATTCGTGCGAAATTGATTTCCAGAGGTATTTCGTACTCCTTAATTTTCTCCTCCCTCGTCTAGCGTGAAATGGGCGAAAATCGCAGCGGCGCTAAGAGTACTTGGAATCCTATATTGTAGAGTTTCAATAGATATTTGATGTATGGTGACATTTCAATTTACCAAAATTGTTTATATATTTACATAATATTATTATTACTATTATTATTACAATTACAGTTTGATTATTGATGTTATATATTCCCTTGAACCACCAATTAATATGAATGTCGACAATAATATGCAGCGTATAAAGACATATCGAAAAGTTTGTCTACTACGAATTTCGATACTATTATTGACCGGTGACTTTCAACACTGAAGAAATTCAATATTAAATAGTATATTAAGTATACCGTAAATATTATAATTAAACTATAGAGTACAAATACAGAGTGATTGTTGTAAGGGCAAACGCTCGTTATAATATCGAAAAGTATAAACTGTTTTTTGTAAAATATAATTTACCCATGTATTTTTCATACTTTGCTTTGTTGATATCATTATTTCCATATTGGTACCAGGTGGTCGATAATCTATCGTTTCATATTAGTTGTAAACCAGTATATCCGTGCGTTTATAGTTTCAACGTTGGTGATGCTTTTTTCATAACTTACTCTTGATGTGGGTACAATAAATATGTAAAATATTAAAGTGATCCAGTGGTAATTCTAATGTTATAATATTGTATGCAGTATTATGTAAGATTAATTCCGGTACATATTCACATCAGTTACCGGTGATGGCTTGTGGCTGCGGCGGTCATCGCCAGTACCTACCTACCTACCTACCCGCAGCAAAACCGAAGTAAATTAACCACGTGCCGACGGATTAAAACCGCCGACGGCCAAGTCCAGTCGGGATGAGAGAGAGAGAGAGAGAGAGAGAGAGAGAAAGAGTAATGGAAATGAGGGACAAGGGGATAACTAAATACAAAGTCAGCGGGCGTAGATGTTTACCATAACAATGTAATTATAATAAAACGTCAACGACCGTGAAGGCTGAACGGTTTGTACACTTATTACTTTGCGTCCGGCCCATCAGTAGTATATATTATAGCTTTACGATAGCTATGGTACACACCAAAAATCATAACTTGAAATCGCCCGAAATTGATTTTGTAAAAAATATCAACCCGGGTACATGCATTGCTACCACGAGCGGCGGAAATTCCTCGCAATTGCCTCTGTCATATTAGAAAGAACCGCGTCTGTCCTCGGTCATGGCGTTTAACTTGGCAAATTCTGGTAAACAACATAATAATTTGTAGTGCGATGAATAGTATACGATATTACTTTGAAAGTATAAATAATGATGATCATGTCTGATGATTATCAACCTAACCATTGGAAATCTTGATTTTTAATGAGAATTATTATAATAATATAATGTGTGGTACCATTGTTTTCAGTAAAATAACTTAGTGAGTAAATAATTAGTAAACCTACCCCGAAATTTTCTATTAAAAATAAATAAATAATGAATTATACACACCGTATTTTGAAAAAATTAAAAAACCCCTCGGTTTTGTTGTATTAAATATACAAGGTGTGTAATGGCGGTGTTATTTATCATTCATACCCGCCCACCAACTAATCTAATATAGACTTTTCATTCACCCATATTCTGCTTAAGTCTTAGAACTTAAACAACCATTTGAATACGACTTAATTAAAATGAATTATTAAAATTTTAGAATATTTACATAAGTTATCTCTATAATTAGTTTTATAAGATTTTAAAGAATCGTGAAAACAAACAATTTAATTTTGTATCAAGCTTATAGAATTTAGGTGAAGTAGTGATATCATATTATAAATGTAATAACTTTAATGATTTTGGTTCTCAAATGTAATAATAGTTAGTCGAAAAATTTACTACAATGCAATGTTATACAAAGTAGACGAAAACCAATTAGATGTCGCCATGTGGTTTGCTTAATATTATATTAGTGTGTTTAAAATATTTATAGAATAAGTAGCATTATGGCATATGATCTGGTTCTGCACGTTTTCTCAATTTTTTTTTTAAACTTGATTTATTAACATCAACTTTGCCTATACTGTATAGAATATAAAATACATTACACATTTTTCTTCAGCCATGTAGTTAAAATAATATTATGTACACAGCTGTAATATATTGTATGATATTACTTCTCAATTTAGTTTATGAAAACGTATAAAGTTTGATTTTATTTACCCGCCGTCTATCAAGTGATCGATAAACTAAATCGCGGTGTACCTATTTGGAAAATGTTATTATTACTAACCCTTTGATGAAATGTTTACAAACCACTCCATATCTAAAGCACAATATTGGTACTGTTTTGTTTTATTTATTTACAAACATGCGTACATTTTTATGGACTGATGATTCCGCGATGCTCTAAATCATCACAAGCCATATTTCTGTAGATATTCATCGAGGTATTCGATCAACAGTTTCATCTTGAATTTAAAAAGAAAACCTACCCTAACCTAACCTACAATAATTATAAATAATTACTATAAAAATATAAATGTCTCCGTTGAAAAACCTTCTACAAGACAATAATATATTAAGAACCTAGTTACGTTATGAAATAAACGATAATTCGTCTTAGTTGACGCGTCATAAAGTTCGAAGTATCGATCGACTCCATATGTATAGGTTCCTAAGTCGTTGAAAAATTTACAAAATCTATGGCATTAATCATTGACAGTTGACCGTACCGAAGTGAATAAAATAACTTTGTTTTTTTCTTTCGGGCCGAATTTACTTAAACTTCAAAAATTAATTATAAATATGATACGATTAGGCCATTAGGGTTCATTCGTATGACGCACGAACGCACAACTCCATTGTATCACTGCTAGTTGACAACCATTCACCAAACGTGTTCACTCCATAATTGTTAAATAAAACTTAATTTTCTCCGTAAATCTTTATTGACACCATAAGTTCTCGTTGATTATTCAGAAAAATAAATTAACAATTCTGTAATTTTTTTTTTCAATAAATTTGCACGAAATCCGAACTCACTACCTCATATCCAAGTAGAGTACCTAAATACACGCAAAGTGATTTGAACAACAATATTATCATCAAATAAATGTAAATCTGATGAAATTATATTGTATTATTATATAATATTAAACTAGATATTATAATACTACCAGACGTAAGTAGAACGTATAGTGTGTACCTAGATATACATACCAATTTTCAAAATATTGAATATTGACTTCTTATAGTTGTTAGGTACAATATGTTATATTTGTCTAGCTAGGACGCAAATGTTTAGCTGGATAAATGTAAAAATGTTACTTATCAGTTAACGCATATTGTATACATAACTTATCAAACTACTTTCAAAGATTTTTAAATAAATCATCTGTTATAGAAATATGCGTTTTACGTCGTATAAGTTTAGTCCTATTGGTTCAAAGATTTATTTATCTATTATTCATAAGATAGTTGTTACTTAATGAAATTAGTAATTTGAATAATAATAGTAATAAATTCTAGGTTTAATGTTTAAAATAGTAATAATTAATGTCGGAAGAATTATTTTGCTAAAATGTCGTGAGTGGGAGTACGAATTCGGACAAATTACGTACTTTATATATTTGCATAAAAGCTGTGTGTGACAAATTTGTTTTTTTTTAAGATGGCTGAGAAAATTAAAAATGTCTTGACTGTATTGTATTTTGTTTGTATTCATATAAATTCTTTACCCAAACTTTGTGAAAAAAATGTATGCAATTTGAGTGTCTAGTATAGCTACGTTATATAATTATATATATCGCAAGCACACAGTATTTATTTTATACAATTAATGATGGATTTTATAATTATTATATTCATTTAATTCGAATTCAATACAAATGAAATTGCAAAAAATATGTATTTATTACTGGTTATTGTGCATACAATTTTCTCATGTTTTTTTTTTCTGTTCTTATTTAATTTAATGCGATGCACATCTGATCAATTTAAAATCGCATGTGCAAGTGTATGCATTGCACTAGGACATTTGTTTTTTTAAAAAACCTTTTATCGAATTTCTCCATTTTAAAGAGAACCATTAGACAGAAGCCAGTAGTAATAATATGGTCTTCTTTACCTAAGATGAAACCATAGATCTATAAACTACTAATTTACTCAACATTCCTCGTCGGGGCTCTAATATTAAGTGGTAATAAATAGCGTTTTTTACTAGGTTAGGTTTCGTATACGAAATAACGTCAATATGAGATCCTTTTTTTTTCATAAATTAAACCGCTGTAAAACAGATTTTAACAAGTAATAATTGTATTATTATTTATGGTATTGTGGAAGCAATCAACATATTTTATGCTTGTACATCATATTAAATGAAGTAGTTGATTTAAAAATTAATGAATTCACATTAGCACCAAATGAAAAACTTCATTGCGGACTTGTGTTCTCGAGAACATCTGGCAATTTATTATGGTTAGAAGTATCTCATATGATTATTTGAAATATTTTTAATATATTATTTATGAATAGAAGCAAAAAAAACTACACGCCTTCATGAGAAAGCAATATAACTCATCTCGACTAGTTTATAAAAAAACTAAAATTTATTTAGTATCCGGTTATCGCTGAATAATACAGGTTCGAGGAATCTAAGGTATATATATGCTTTAAAAATGTTTGTTTTTTGTTGATATTTGAAAATAATATTATTATGTTTAGTATACATTGTTTAGAGTTCGAACACTTTGTAAATAAAACCGTATATTATTTTTTGAAAATATTATATTCACATTATTTAGATATTGCATATAATTTGATAACGTTCCACGTATAATATGGTCTAATATAATTATGTTAAAGTTTGAATATTGGATGATAAAATGTTAAAACGCATACAGAGATATATAATTTGCTTAGAAACAAACTACTAAATTACTTAATATTCCCAATATAACAGTAAATTGAATTATATTATTTTCTATGGAAAAAGTACATTGAGTTTGTTACCTAATTATTATCAACTCTTAAACGATATGGATTTTTATAACTGAACCAAACTTTTTTCAACTGTAAATTTAATACTTTTACAAAGTTATTGCAATACAGCAACAGTGAAATAGCTGAGTAATAAAAGACAATTAATAGCATAATGACTATAACTAATATAGTTTTTCCCAAATAATTTGTGAATATTCTACATGCGAACATATAACAGTTGCATAATAAATTGTTTGATGTAAATAGGTCTTTAAATTTGGAGCGATTGAGTTTTTATTAAAACAAATACGAAGAGAGATGTTTCCCTGATTAAATATACAATAATATGTAGATTAAATAAAAGTATCGTATCAAATATAACACCTATATCTTTAATTTGAGTGGAGCAAAATAAAACATGGCCTGATAAATCATAATTAAATGAAACAAGATTACAATTTTTGTAAAAAAAAAAAAAAAATTGAAGTTTATTTATATTAAGGGACATGCCGTTTAGAACAGACATTTAAATTTTGTTCAAATTGAAATTTTTTTGAGTATAATGCACATACAAATAAAATAGATTGTTGTAAACAAATTATGAAAGTTCACACGTTTTGTTGGTTCACTATTATTATGTTTTCTTATAAATAACCAGTCGTGTATGAAACTTTGCGTTCGATGTCAAACTAAAACATACTTACTTATAATTTTATTTATTTTTTTTTTTTTGGTGGGAGATGGAGTGCCCTTGTATATTTTGTTATGAACATTTTTTTCTTGAGGTGACTCTTAAAATATTATTTACTCTATAAGATTTTTATACATTCTATTGATTATAATTACCTTTTAATTTTTTTTTTTTAAATTAACCTAATATAACCTTTTAATGAAAAATAAATCAATTTGATTTTTGAACTTAAAACCATTAAAATTTTAACCATGACCATTAAGTTACTTTGAGACATTTAATATGTAGTTTATAAAATTGTGTTCCAAAGAACAATTGTTTTGTAGAAAATAATATATTGATACGGATTCATTACCAACATATTTATGTACTAAAATACTATATCATATTATGAGCACTATTACAACATGGGTGGGGATTTATCAATATGCATAAATATTAGCAGGTATTCATATTCTCTGTTTTTTAAGTGCCGAACTTATCACGGGAAAATATAAAAGCGTTGTTTTGGGACAGTCAAAACCGTAGATACACATAATAATATTAGTTTTAAGAAATAATACATTTATATCATGACTGAACATCGTAAATTTAGCAAAAACGTGTCGATAGTAATATTCTTTACGCGTGACAGTAACTTTGAACTGAAATCAACCACACGCTAGAACATTTTGCTGTAGGCGTGTTAAGAAAATGTTACGCTATTATAAGTTATAACATTGAAAATATAAATAAAAATAATAATAATATTATACGTAAGTGTCCTAATATTTTTATTTTTTTTATTAACTCGATGAAATTGTCATAATTTATTATATAATATATCATCTTGGTAATTATTTGAAGTATAATATACGACTGGTGCGTTGGTCGTTTCTGGGTTTTAAGTTGGTTTCCAAGTGCAAACAAAAAAATATATGGTACAGAAATTATGTGCGTGCTCGGAAATTAAAGAAGCTCAACGAATTTATTGCTCGCATGTAGTTATAATTCGTTTGGAATGTAATGAAAACTCGTCTCCGTTTTGTATATTATGTTTCCCGCAAACACCTGTTCACCGTTTTTCATCTACGTGCATTATCTCTCGCACCTCGTTTTCTCTTATGCTATCTAATACACTTGTGCACACCCCACGTTTGGTCACACATGATTTTCCACCTAACCACGCACTGTTCCACCGGTGAGCTCTGCGTCCGACGAGCTCATATTCCTTCACGGAGTGCTTATTTTTTCAATTTCATTTTTGTTTCACGTTTCGTAAATCTGTGTAAGTGTTTTAAGTATATTATTATTATATTTGTGTGTTGTCATTTCGAGCACATAAAAATACAAAACTGTCTTAAAATTTAAAATAATGCATCGTACCTACATTCTAATACATCACATCAAACACACACACACACACAACCTCCAGTTAAATATTGAATTGGTTTTTATGCAAGAATATAATACACGATAATTCGGGATGTAGCATATGCGTGTGTTTATGCCAAATGCCACACAAAAATCGCAATATTATTATATACTCGTATGTGCGTATACTATTTATGTGTAATTTGTTCATTAAATAAAATTAATTATTGTCAGTACAAATACAATATTTGCATACGAATAGATATAAATAAATAATATTACTAACAAGGAAACAAAGTACTCTGTAATGTTTTTAAATTAATAAATATTTAATGTGTTAGTTCTACGATTTTGAGTGATTGAAGTCGTTGGATGTATCTTATATATATTAAGGTCTTTTTACTATAAAAACTATATTTTTGTTTTTAGTAGGTATCTACTTAATAAACTCGGTTAATAATCCGGATCCAACTTATCGCCGGATGATAAATTACCCATGTTTTGAGATTTAAAAAAAACTTTTTTTTCATAAAAAAGGTTGAAAAAAATTATTGTAATACATTACAAAAAACATGTTTAACAAAATTGCAATTTTAACTTCTGTTTAAAAACATTACACTCAAATGCATTATGACACTTTTGATGAGTAATTGCAGCACCTAATTATATATACTTAGTAGCATTGTAATAGAGGATGACTCATTGCATATTATAATATTATAACTTTTAATAATATTTGCAAATTCTGAATAAAAAATATTTCAACTAATATTCGTGTAGGTTATTAGTAAATTAATTTGAATTTAGTTTAATATTGTATCACATAGCTACACTAGCTGAGTGTAAATACTATGCATATATAATGCATATTTGTATGTATAGGTTGTATTTGCATTAATTTTAAAATAATATTTGACTAAAAGAACTAAAATTCTATACTGTATTTCAATATCCAATTAACCTTATGATTTTCTATAAGTTTATAAGCCATTTAAAATATAATTTAAAACACAAACAATCTCAGGTTAAGATATTAAGTGATAATTAAATAACAACTACTCATGACAGCTCTTGAGGTAACAACTCAATCGCTCTTCCGAGAATTTAAAATCCATACATAGCTTATGCCATATACAGCTACAGCAGGACTACGCGATACGTGATTCAGTTTCAGTAAGACAACGGAGTTTAAAGAAACATTATTCATTACAACAACAAAAGATAAATTCAGACTGCATATTATATTGTGTGTAATGACGTGTTATGCAGTATAGAATTTAATTTTGTACGCACAGCTGTTTAAACAGTCTACTATTTAACGTTATAGAAATATTGTTTTACTCTGAATCAATCTTACTTGGCGGTCTGCATGGACCATAATTTAAAGATATTACATTTATAAATTCAATTAATGTGAAACATTTTGTTAAAAAAAAAAATAGAATTACTTACAATGAAACGCGGTGATTTGATTTCCCGGCCATAAAAGGTCCATTCCCACTGCTCCGGGACGTGTCCGGGCCGGGCCCGTGCCGGAATCCGTCCGGGTGCAAGAAAACAATTACATATTGAGTTTTAAATACGACCGTTCTCACTTATCCGGGGCGGGTCCGGGCCGGGCGTCCGTGCCAGATCCGGGCCCGAAAATTATCGTTGGAGACGATTCTCTTTCCGGGTTCCCGGACGTGTTCAGCCCGGCACTGACATGTCCNACTTACGGTGTGCTTGATTTTTTTTTTCTTCGTCGGCATCGAGCAGTAGAGCTATTATAGCAAGTTCTTCAGTTGAAAAATCCATTTCTATTGACTAAGAAGTTCAATTTAAATTAACTAAAAATTGTCACACAAGGTTGTGTTAAGGGGAATGGGGCATTTGCCCCCGAGCGCTACAGTATTTTAAAACTAATATTAGTAACGTTAACTTATTACTTACTTGAAGGTTTGAAATTAGGGTTTTACTTGTTTTTAAAATGTTTACAAAATGTTTAGGTTAATTTCACTTAACAATACCTAAACAACTAGCACGTGGTTACTAACTTCGATGCCCGACTTCAACTGATGATAAAATATTTTATTAACACGGACGGGGCCCTGAATAGTGTGAATACTTGACCGGGCTGACCCGGACGTGCCGAAAACTGACACGGATCCGGCCCGGACACGTCCCGGAGCAGTGGGAATGGACCTAAAAACGTTTTTTTATGTATAAGTGTCTATGCTTCAAGAGATTGATTTGTTGAATTATCCTACTCTTCATGAGAACCATAATGCTTTTTAAATAACCTTTACAGTTAAAAGAAAATTGACTGTTTATAAGTTACATAAAACATATCAATTTCAACAGCTTAAAACTGATATTGCCTCAACAGACAAGAATTTATAGAGAATAAAACGAATAATGAAATATTAATCAAAAATAATATAACAAATATGAGCAAGTCAATTTATAATAAAAAATTACGTTTGAAGACTATTATAACATAATATAATATAAATATATATGCAGTTATTATTTTACTTTGATTTCAATAAAAATTAGAATTTAAATATTAAAATGTATGATCGGTATAATTGAAATATTAAAACAATCAATTTTACATACCTAACATCGAAATTGATCGATCAAAAGTCTGCGTACACTTTGTTTTGCCTAATTATTTTATTTATAAGAAAAAGTTTAAACTGACAATTTCACTAAAAAAAAGTTTCTGAACACTTATGTATTATATTTTATTTAAATATTTAATATTATAACATCACTTAATACTATATTAAATATAACATAATATTATTTTATTGTAAGTTATTGATGAACTCGTTTGCATAGAATTATTCTTAAGACTTGATTGTTGATTCACAATTTTAATCGATGAAAGCAAATTATACTGCACATAATATATAATTACCTGTGAAATCATTGTTCTAACTAAAACCTGATAAAATATAAACTCGTAAACAGGTCACCACACCAAAAAGTTACCCATCAAAATTGTTGTATCCGTCTAACATGTAAAATTTATGTTCAACTATTCACTTTTTGCTAGTTTTATTATTAGAGTGAATTTAGGTAGTTTGATCTATTTTATTGAGTAAATAAGTCCATTAAAAATTAAAAATACACATAAAAAAATGTTACCCATAAGTTTGATAATTTTAATATTTGTTGATTCATTCGAATACTACAATAAAAAGTGAACTTATTGATGATGTAGGTACATACATTTGATGTGTTACCCAAATTTAATATGGAGACAAGTAATGTGAATGTAGCTATGAAAATATAATGAATCCTTTAAAAAAATTGTCTTAACGTATATTGGCTCACATAATTACTATGGATATATTTTTTTAATTGTATATTTTCGGTATAAATATGGCTTGAATGTTTTGTTATTTAAGTTATTCATTTTTTTATGTCAGTCGTTTGTTCTTTTTTTAAATAGTCGTTTTGTAATCAACGTGGAATCGAACGAAAAACACGGAATTGTTACAACTTTAAACATTTTAAAACTGGCCAGAGAAAAATGCGTTCAGCCTTCTTTTTAAACTTTATAAACTTTTTCATTTATCGGAGTATAAAATAAATTGATAGTTAAAACTTCCGGTTATTTAAGGTTCCGGTTGTTTGTTTGTACCAAGAAAATATTCCTTGGTATAAAAATGCAAGTTAAACAGTAGTTCGGTACTTGAGCTCAGGGTTTCAAAAAAAAAAATGTAGGAATTTGGTGTATATAATAATAATATTATTTTGTGTAAAGACCATGGCTGTTATTTCACCCCCTTGGTCATTTCATCCCTCTCCACCTTTCAACGTTGCTGGAGGTTATATCAATTTAAATATTAAACGAAAAAAATTATTCTTAATAAAAATGTTAAAATTAAAATTGGAATGAGATCAATACGTGGTAATTGATAATATACCGTATTTTGTTCCATAGAGATTTACTAATTGCAATTTATGGCATAATGGAATCTAGATGGCCTCAACACTTTCAATTAGCAAGCCACCCTCGGCACTCTCCACAAAAACTCTGTTTTTGAGAATATAGATTATGTTTTAATTTGAAAAGAATGCCTACAGCGTTGTTAATCATCGTTACAAAAAACGAACAATATAAATCGAAAAATATCATAGGGACCATTTTATAATTAGGTAAGTGCGGGTACTGATGATATTAGGTGTTAACATAATAATTATCATACATTAACTCAACGCTACACAGTCGTTTTTTGAATTGTTGAGTATTACCACCGCAATAGGTATAATATCTATTCAGTTTTGTATTCGATTCGTATACAATATTACTATAAAGCACCGATACAATGAGTATTGCATAAAAAAACCTAAGTCTAATAACGAAAACGGGACAAATCGCGGGACGTTTGCAAAGGCCATTTTATTATACTCGTAGGTATATAATACCTTTTGTGTACGCATCACATAACGTACCACATAACCACCCTCCTCCCCCCCCCCACACCAGTCGCAAATGTTTATATACATCGTTATTTACTTTTCGTACATTATGTACCATATACCGCGGACAGTATACACGATACGCTTAAAGGTTTATTATTTGCTCACTTCATTTCGTCTATATTAGAATATAGGTGCTTACCTGTATATATATATACCTATCACGGTACAATATATAGCCGCGGACAATCCACCAACCCGATAAATCCATTATTCCGGAACGTCGTGAAAGGGTCGGTGGCCGACAGTATATATATACCCATTTAATATTATAATACATATACACTAGGTTGACTGTGCTGTAAGAAAAAATAAAAAAAAAACCGAAAAGAAGGGCGCCCGCCCAATTCGATAACGTAATTCTTTATAACCTTTCTACACTGCTGACCGTTAAATCTGAGTAACGAATATAAGCAGCCAGTAATATTATATATTGGCCACTGCAGCTCGGTTGCCGCTCGGGGGGCCGATTCCATTTTTTGCTCGACCGCACCGAAGAAACCGTCCGAGGATGAACGCTAATTGACACTTGCTCGTATGAGTTATTGATAAATGATTTTTTTTTTTTTTTAATTTTTCGCTTCTCTCCGACGAAAAAAAAATACACATATTTTGTTCGTATCGACTCGGGTCGAAAAAAGTTTACAGAGGTATAAATACTTTTTTACGCACACGTTCCAGTTTTTTACAACGTGTATTTTATCAGACATGTAAATTTGTGATTTGATTTTAGTAGTCTGATAAAAATAGCAACCAGCACAATAATATTATCAATTACTATGTATGTGAGTAAGTTTCTCGAGTATTTAAATGTAACTATTGTTTTTTGTGTTCTCCATGTACCTATTTATTTATATTGTTTTAATGACGTGTCTGGTGTCAGTGAACGATTTTTAGTCATATTATATTTTATGAATATAATTCAACACAATATGACTTGACACAAAAGATGTAATTGCATATTATGTTTGTGTGGTGTTTAAGAGTAATGTGTTATATGTATAAGATCCGTTATCATCTCACCATGTTCAAGTTTTATTGTACACAACAAAATCTTACTCGACTTTACTAAAACATAAATTAATATTTACAAACTTAATGTTGTATTTGTTTTATGTAAATTCTTAAACAATTATATTGTTAACTATTTTAAGGTAGGTACTTATCTTTAATTATGTTTAACTTTTTTCTTAACTTTTTTCACATTATTTTTCGATTGGTTATTATATTTTAACTTTTATGCTATTATCCTCTGTTTTGTTAAATTTTAAGCTTAAAATTACATTATTTTCACTTCCAATTGAATTGACTGTTTATTTCAAATGTTATTAATTTTAATAATTTATAATTGTCATTATAAATTGCTTCACTCCAATGTTTACAAAAATTATCTCGAAACCACCACATTTTCCTTTAATTTTTATATACTTTTATATATTTTCTTGAGATACATTTTTTTAACTCTGTACAATAACTTGGTTCTACAAATTTTAGTTATTAAATATTTGCAAATTAAATTTGTATTTAATAGCTATTATATGTATCAAATATAATATTACCTGTGTATAATAATACACCATGTCTCATCATATATTTTGTCGTATACTCTCTAACGATAGTAATTATATAAAAATGGTTTCTACAATATTTTCTGGTGTATCAGTTTTGTATTACTACAACGCCATTCCAAAAAAAAAAAAATGAATTTCTTTTGGTTCATTAATGAAATGGCGTTTTCTCTTTAATAAAACCTTTGTGTTAGTCTTCATTATTTCTTGAAAAATAATTAACAGACAATAGACAACGAAAAAAAAAACTACAGAAATATCTGCATGTAAATGTGAAAAATCCCTCCTTTTGATATTACACTCTCCAGTTGACAAAAGCAAATGAGCGTATATTTATTCACGCCAAAATGATGAAAAATTTAGAATTAATAAATTCAAACAATATTTTGTAGTTTTGCGTATTTTGTACAAACAGCGAAGTAATAATACCATTTTAAAATTATTATTTATTAATGGTGATTTTATGTTATTATATGTCAATGACACTAATTATTTTATATGTTATTATTAGTACTTTTTTTTCATATTATGGTATCACAACTAAACTCACTTAACTTGGCATAAATCATTATGTTGTACATAACTGTCCCTATAGAATAGTTTTAAATAGATTTCTATTAGAAGACTTAACCTCAATTGAATTATGAATGGAAAACGAAGTAAAAACGTTTTTACAAATATAACTTTGATCTTATCATTCTGTTTTATCTAAAATCTGTTTAGGAAAGTAACTAAGATAAATTAAATTTTTAATAGTTGTCTACACTCTACATCAAACATTTTATAATATAAGAAATGTATGTATAACTTAGTATTTAGAAAATGTACGTAAAGTATTATACTATTATGAAGTGATACGTAATTCAAAATGTCCCATAATTTTTTTTTCGTATTAAAGATATGAGTTGAGTCATCACCTAATGTAAAATAAAACTATTATTTTTGTAATCACTAGATTGAAATTTTCTAAATATTTGTGGGCAGAATTGATTATACCCGAATTGTACTCCGCAAGTAATTTTTAAATTCTACTAGCTGTAGTTCTGCCAAAGCTAACCTAATTTCACCAGGCAATACCGAGAAAATAATATTCAGAAAATATATTCTCTACAGAGTGTTTCTTAATTGTGACGTGCGAGGCGGTCGAAAGAAACTATAATTATGCTACAAAAATAATAATAATACAATGTAATGCAGCAATATTATTCGATAGACGTCAATAAATGTATGATAACAAAACGCTGCCGTTAAATAAATATCATTCCTTTTTTCTGGAATATTATTCATATTTCCGATCGCGTGACATGCGAATTACTGGCCGTCAAATCAATAGCTTTCAGCAATGCTCGCACGGCGAATATTAGTGGTACGAGAGACGAGCGGAACGGATATAAATGGGACGGCTGCCGACGGTTTCGGGAGCTATGTGAATGTGATGTAGGGTGTAGACGTTTGAAAACCATTAGGCGTAAAAACCAAAGGGCCGACAGTTGAAGATTGCAGAAAGGGGAGGGAGAAACCATTATTACGACTATCTCAGTCCTCCACCGAGCAAGCCGATTATGTTTCCCGGTGACGCGAGGTAAGGCGGAAATGCCAACGAGTGTCCATTAAACCAAGCAGTAAGTAAGCGACGATGATATTGTTGTATAATATTATACGGTATAATACATGTGTCGGATTATTTTTTAAAGGAATTAAAAAGTGCACAAGTGCGTATATCAATATAAATGATAATGTCGTTGTTCCATTCCGCTCAAGATTGAATGACATTTAAAATTTTGTATTTTTTTTTTTTAACTGGAAATATCAAAGTCGACTATGAACTCATTCAAACACCGAAATTAAGTCGCCAATGAATTACGTCATTAATATTAAAAAAGTATATAATTGAATAAAAAATGCATTATTAACATACAAGTACAATATGGACCAATATTATGAAACAGGAGTGATAAATTACTCAACTGATTATATTATATGAAATGTAATTAGGTATGTTATTAAGTTTTGATGGTGTTCTATGAATTTGTCTGGAGTGTAACCAAACAATTTTGTTGTAACAGGTTTATTAGCCATCGGTACGTGGCACGTATCAGAAAGTTACTTGGTGTTCGGATAATATACATGTTATTTTTCTTGCGTCAAGGTGCCCGTCAAATTTGCTGACGGTGGTGAAAATTAAATAAAACTCGACGCATATGCCATGTACACGTTAAAAGCCACAAGCGTAGCATAGTCTCTCGTCACGAATGGAGTATTCGAAAATTTAATTTATGTCCAATGCATAAGCCATAAGCACGCTGACTTGGAGTTTGATTTTTTCCAACTTTTATGACGTAAGAAATTATGGTTTTGTTTTTGCACCAAATTATAACGTAATATTTATTGTGATGCAGTATATATTATGCTTAAATTGAAATGCAAACTATTAAAACTTACCCCTTGATCGCTGGAACACAGGTTTATTTTGACACCCTAAGCAGTCACGTTCAGCTGCAAGTATAAATATTTAAAGTTAGTTCAATATAGTAGCTATATACTTGTATGTAATAAATATATTTATTTATTTATTTAATTCGATATGCCTGTAGACACAGAAACAATCCCTTTGATCAATATTTTATTGTGTTTTATATTGTATGTAAGATATATTATACTAAATTGAATTGAGTTAAAATATCAGTCTAAAAATAGGGTGGTGGTCAATAAAGAGAAAACAGTTTCTTTCGCACATAAATTCAAACCAGGTTTAAACCTCGATTTCATACCACAAGTTCTGTCAATGAAATCAACTTTTACACATTCCAAATTTCTAGTCAATAAATTCGAGACTATAAGTTTTTTCCCTACCGCAAAATATTGAATTTGTTCAATATAATTCGTTCAAATCTCAAGAAGCACTACGTTTATAATATGTAGGTACACTTCAAAAATAAATAAACTTTAGGGAAAATCATGATAAGATTTTTCATTGTAAGCAAAATTAAATAAAAATGTTATAATAGGTATATTATATACGATAGCATCGTTTCTAGAAATAAGATGTGAGGGATCAGGACAAATGAGAGTTTTAGAACTTAATATTATTTATTGCAATAGATGGGAGAGCCGCCACCACTTTAGAACTGGCTTTTTAAAGACAAAATATTATGAACTGTGTGTAAGTAAATTTGACTCAACATCCCAATGGTTAATTTAATTTAGAATTAAGGTGCATTATGTAGAATCTAGATGTATACATTTATTTTCAAACTGAAAATAGTGAAAATGATAAATAATAAATGAAATAATTTCAGCTCAAAAATTGACGATTTCATCATTGACAAAAACTTAGATATGGTATAACTGCAGGTAAATTACATACATGGTGAGAATTGTCATAGAGAGGGAATCAGAGATACAACTATTAAATCGGCAACAATTACATTCAGTGAATCAAATATTCCAAGAATTGGTTTAACGTAAAGTGAGTGTAGAAGTGTACAAAGTAAGGATTGGCTAAAAAAGTATTCGAGCAAAAATATAAGATGTGTAAAACTTGCTAAAGAGAAAGTATATAACGAATTGCTTTATACCTAGTATCAAACTGGACTACTGTCAGGGTAGAGTGCAAAACTTCTTTACAAAAAATTAGGAAGTATAAGAAGTTTAATTTTGCGTTAAAAAGGTTAAGCGTGTAGATGAAACTATATAAATAAACTAGGCGAAACAACAGATAAATAATCTATACTTCGATAAATTTCTAAATGAGGAAGTATCGGAGAAACTAAGATTGCAGAAAATGGTGTAAGGAATTGGATGAATAGAGAAAAACCATTAATATTCCTTTACAAAAAAAAAAAAAAACAAACTAATTGAATAATAAAAATTACAGAAAAATAACGTTACTGAATGCAGTGCATAATTTGATTTGAAAGTTTTTACAGATTCGATCTCAACTGAAAAAAAAATTAGTGAATAAGTGGTTTAAAAGAATATTGACAATTAACTAACAGTGAATAATTGTGTAGATAATCAAAAAAATATAAGAATTTCGACAAATCTTATCGCAAGTATTTATCGATTTCATAAAAACGTACTAATTTATATTGGATAAGCTTAAGTAATATCATGTCCAAATTTTGATTTCCTTCTGAACTAACAGCACTAACAAAGGTATCCGTTACCAAATAAGTCTATTGTTATTATGAGAGTTTTGAGTTGCCACAGACTAAAGCAGGGATATCCAATCTTAATTTTGGTATTTAATATAATAACATGAGAAAGTGTGATAAGAAGTGTGTACAATTATAAATGTGGAATAAACATCCGTAAAACAAGGTTATGTGTTAAGTTTTTTTTGTTATTACTATTATTAAACAAAACGCTACGACGGCAATGGTTATTAAGTACGGTTATTTATTAACATTTTTTTTTTATATTTTGCTAAATTAAATTAAGTTATCTAATTCTGACATTTTCAAAAAATTCAAAACTTTGGTGTTCGCTTCGAATAATTTCTGAGGTAAGAGATTTTTTTTTTTTAAGGTCTTCGTATTTTAAAGATTCTGTTAATATATGTTTAGCAGTTAAACGTATTCCGCATGTGGTGAATACTGGTGGATGTTCTTTGGCCATTTAAGAAGCCTTCAGTAAGGCTTGTGTGGCCTATTCTTAATATTTTAAAGTCTGTTTTGTATTTTATGTTTGGATTTGTGGGCCATTAAAGGTTGTTCTTTTTATTTTTTCCAAGTTGTATCCCATTCTGATGTGTATATATTTGTTATTTGTTTTTTGATATCTGTGTATGTTTGTATTTGTACTTTTACCTGGTTTGTTTGTGCTATTTGCTTGGATGCTTTGTCTGCTGTTTCGTTACTCTGTATGTTGGAATATCCTAGTTAGGTTGATGATTAAAACTCACTTAATTGGAAAAGTTGTATCGTGTTTTTTAAATGTCTTAATATTGAGTTTTGAATTTTAATAATTGCGTAAATATTATTTAAATAATATTTAAAATTAAAGAATATAGTATAATATAATTTTTAACGGATGTATAGTAAACATTTCTTTCTTCAGTATTTTAAATTTTAAAGTAAGTATACATCATGTTTATGCTTTATTAGGACTTTGGATATGGAGTAAGTTTTAAGCAAGGGTTTCTTAATAAAAAAAAGCTGTGACGTTTCGAAAATGGGTAATTGCCTATACAATATTGGCATTATAATTTTGTATTACTTTATTACTTTATCATTAATACAGTATATTAATATTATGTTTAATGTTGTAAATTTATATTAGGAACGCATACAATAGTATAAGATCGTGAATACGCATGTTTAGCTGAATGTAAAGACTATCTTAGGGCAAAAAGTATTTCAAAAAATTAAATAATATAAATGATTATTTTTCATATTTGTATTTTATTATTTGTAGTAACTTAGTAAAAATATAACGTTGTATTTATTTAACTAAAAGTTAAACATCATAAACAAGTTTGTTATAAATACAGTCGATTCTAGAGTAGTATACCTATAAAAAAGGAACTTATTTGGTATAGGGAATTATGTGATATTGACCTATTACCAACTGTATTATATAATAATATAAACATGGTTTTTTTTTGTATAAGCTGACTAATAAATATTATGTTTTGAGTTTATTTGATTGAAGTGGCTAAACAAATATTGTATGAGCCGTCATATTTGCTTAAACTTATTCAAAACAAAATTTCTACTGAAAAAAGTTTTTCAATGCATTTGAGAGGTTTAAAAATTGAATTTGATGTACATAAATAGTGTTAACAAAAAATGTCTATTATTAGTGAGTTATAACTTTTTCAGTTCACAATGTGATTTTTTCCGGAAAACAAGCGTTTTCGTCTAATCGTATATGTGATTTTAAAAAAATGGTTTATTACGATATTATGGCGTTGGCGTGATTCACGAAACGCATCACTTTTTCTCTGCTCAATGTGTGTAGACGTGTAGTATATACCGTATATTATTATGATGGTTAAACGAAAAAAAAATCCGAAATTTCAATTTCCATATCAATAACATCGGATTTTCAATTACTACAACGATCGGCTTAAACGGATAATAAGTAATAACGCCTCGAGGTATATTCATCTATTCATCGTGATTCGTAATAATACCTTTCTACACCTACCTACCTACTATACGATACCAAGCCACCGCAAACAACCATTCTTATATTTTACATATTATTAAGTACGCCCATATGCGAAAATCAAGTAAATCGCACCTACATGATTTCCAAAGGAATTCATTGAAGATGCGATTTGACTGGGATGGCTGTTATTTTAAAATACTGAGTTGTTTGAATGAAGTGCTGGAAAAAAACTTTGTGCTCAAAAAAATATTGTTCAAATATAAGTTTCATATAAGTAGGTATTTTGAATTTTCTGTTTATGTATACTAATAACAGCTGAAAGCAGTGCATTATTCTATAGTCAGCTACATCGCGTCGTAGCGATCGACCCAGGTGCGGATTTGTGCAGGTACTATTTTTTTCTAATTGATTTTAAAAACATTACCAGTGGTTGCCTTTTATTCTGGCACAGTTCATGGAAAATCAGGAAATCGTTTTAGTCAAAATACTTGTCACTTTTACACTCGGTACTATAGTGGACGTAAATACTATTCGATGACGGATGATATTCATTATCCATTTTCTCTCCCCCCCTATGATTTAAACTATTAAGCTTATAATTTAGTCATACAACGATCTGAACTGTAAGTTTTCGTTTAAAAATCAGTGGGACCTGTAAAACATACCCTCATCACTATTGTAGAATTAAGGTATTGCCCGTGGAATGATCGACGCAACAATGATATTGTATTATTGTGTAAGAACGGGTCGTTAAATTAACGTGGAGATTTTTTAAAGTTTTTCTCTGGTTTATTTGCGTTTAAATTATTATTAGGAACCGACCGGGTCATTAACCGCCGAAAAAAAATGTCACGCCTGCAAACAATGGACAAGGGACCGGTATGTATATGTATATAATAATAATTATATCGTTCTGACTTACGACCGTCCATCAGGTTGGCTGCGATGTTGATATTATGTAGTTTGTGGGTTTCGTGTTCTATTATTATTATTATTATTATTATTATTATTATTATTATTACCATTATCGTTCGTGCGACCGTTGGGTTTTTGTTCAACAAAAAACTATTCCACGTTCAACAATATATAACAATATAATATAATATCATTATCGAGTCAAAGTCAAATCGACTGATTGATGTGCTCCAGAGTAACAGTTCCGGGAAGAAAGTATCCTATGATATTACGATATTGTAGAGAAGAACGGTGTTATAATAATATAAGTGCAGTACAAGAAAAAAAGACTAAGTAATTTAAAATGAAAAAGAACACTACCTACAATAACGTAATTTAAAATAATAACATAGGCATCATATAAATATGAATTAGTCGACCATATACTACAAAACAGTTCTAAGACGAATACAGATTTTGACATAAAATTGTGCAATTGGTCTACAGTAGATATTATAATGATTGTATAAACTACTGTCTTCATATTTTTGTTGAGTATTGTAAATATTAAATTACGGATAATATAGTGCTTGCATAAACGTGTGCAACACGTGCATTCGAAGCCAAAGTTCAGTCGGTATAATAAATATTATGAGTTATGACGATTGCGGAGATGGCGCTTACTTGCTTCCGCCAATAACTAGAACAATATTGTTTTGCCTAGAGCCTCGGGGTCATAATAATAATAGTAACAGTGTAGTTAGTTACCTCACATACGATGATTTTGTTTTTAAAACAATAATATAAAATGTTGGATAAAATAATATACCGTTAATGCATGGTGCGCATATGTGATTTTCAAAGAGAACTCTTTTCTGAACTTCTCGTAAATCGTTATTATTTCACATTTCGCGTGGTGGGGTATAGGTACCCATTTTATCGGTATATAACTGTATTCATGCAGTGAAAGCATACATAAACGACGTACATATTTTAGGATGTAAAAAATAAGGCTTAATTTAATTTTTTGTTTTTAATATCTGGAAAATATATAGGTGCGACAGCGAAGGCGCGGACGTGACTACAATATGCAATTTATTTATGAGTGCAACGAAATATATACATGACATAAAATTCGCATTCTACTGACGTGTAAATGGTCTGATTAATATTTCTCAACAACGACATAATATAATATAATAATAAAGAAGTCACAACATTTTCAGTAGATAAAATGTATACCTACTTTCAATAATGGACGTAAGATAAATTAGATTAAGTATTTTAAAAAGAAATTTATTTTAAGATAGGTATAGATGAATTTATTCAAGCTTCAATTTTATTTTTTTTTTTCTATGCATGTATGTATAATTATCATTAAACATAACTTTAAGAATTACGATTTAAAATAAATTCTAAAACTTTATAAAATCGATTATTTAAACTTTAGATTATTGTCGTAAACATTAACGCAGTGAATCCTACATTAAAACTGTACACCTTATAATAGTTGTAAGTTATAACTTTTGATACAATGCGTTATTATTGATAAAATATTTATTTAATATCTACGATATGTACCAGCATAATTAAGTTAATTAATGATTCAGATTTTTAATATTTCTATGTACTACACAGATAAAAATATTTAATTTAAAAAAACACATTTTAGGGAGTATGAATAATATTTCTTGAAATGTTCATGTCCTTTAGCAGTTCTGACATTATATTATATCTGTGCTTGTGAAGCTCTTCAACATTTATTTTGGAGTGTAATACATTTTCTAAATATATTAGGCACATTAAATAAGTCTCCGGTTAAAATTGACAACGGATATAGCCATTTCATTTGTTGCGACTTTTTGGAGAGCGTTTTTAAGCCGACCAAATTAAATACCAATTTATTCGATGGCTATTCCTATTTTCCAGCTATATCTACAGTTGGGGTTGATGGTTATTGATTACGTATTTACGTAATATATTATATTTTATTATATTATATATATTTTATTTATGTATTACTAATTGCACCTATATTAACTATAAAACAAGTATTTTATTATTATAGGGTTGATATGGCATGTGGCTTAAGCTTAATAACTTTAATTTACGAAACTAACAATACTTATTTCTTTGTGAATCTGCAATGTAAGCTTTTTGAATTTTTAGTAAGTGAATTGGTGGACGGGACGGATTCAAAAATTAAATTTTAGGACCAATTTATGCAATGTTTTTGGTTGCAAATGCTACAAAACCAAACCACAAGCAAATATCGATTAAGGTCAATTGATTTCAAAAGGTTGCACTTCTTATGAGTTATCGGTTTAATTTGTGAGATGTAAGAACGTAATGTCATGTAGGATGTTTTCTAAAAATTTTCATTTAATTTTTTCAACAACTTATTTAGAAAATCTATTAACAGGTTAAATATTAGTTTATTTTTCTTAGATTTGCTTGTAGCTTTTGTAACCTACTAATTGCCTACATTGGCTCTGAAACTTTATTAATCATTGTACTGACAAATAGTTTACACAGGTTTGTAAAGAAATATTGTTCTTTTCTTAAAATAAAATTAAACCTAAGCCACACGTGTCAACCCTAATAATAAAAGACTTATTTTGTAGTTTATAGCTGTAATATTAGTAATACATTAATAAATATATACGTAATCAATAACCATCAACCCGGCCCTACTGTAGACCTGGGTTAAAAGAATAGCAATGGAAGAAATTGGCATTTCATTTTGTCGGTTTAACAACGCTCTCCAAAACGTAATAAAAAATAAACTGCCCATATTATCACATAATACGATAGTTGAAAAAAAAAATGTTTCTCTGCTATACCCTAATTGTATAACGTATTATACAATATGTATTAATACATTATTTCAATATATATTTGATTGTCAATTACTATTAAATCATGATCTAATGATAATATTTATTAATTTATTATACAATTTAATATTAAGAAATCTATTTAATATGTCATCACTTATTCATTATATAATCTAAAATTAATCAAATTACAAGACATAAGAATACAACATATACCATACATTGCATGAATCGTAAAATTATTTTATATTGATCGTTTAGTTGTATAAATAATATTATACCAACGTACTCTACCACGAAATAAATACTCACCATTCAATATTGCAATATCTATTATTATTATATATCATATGAGTTCAGCCACAGTACTCCTAGATGAAAATTAATATGCCAATATGTCTCAAAATGCAGTTCTTTGTAGCCAATACAGCCTACTATGTGCCAACAATAAGCCTTACTAAATCTTACTCTTTGCTATTTCTAAAAGTCCTGCATTCTCCTTCCAAATGACCTTTTTTAATCATTTTTTTTTATAAAATTCTAAAAATAAAAATTTTAAAACCCGGTAATTTATATTTTATAAACCAGAATAAATAATTCATCTCAAGATTATTATTATTCACTCGAGAGTTTGACCTTTCGTTTCTGCATGAATAATTAAAATGACCTTTTACACTAGGTATATGGCCTGTTAGACAGACATGCATAATATCATACACTACACATTGCACATGGCCGTAAAACGAGGCTTGGATAATGCTCATAATACCTATTTGACTATAGTTTTACATTTATTATTTCTCTTAATGAAACATTATTATACTATTATTATAACCTACACTATGCAGTTTAAGTGATATTTTTTTTTCTTTCAGCATACCCAACGTATAATATTATATAATATGTTTAAAGTATAATTTTTTTATAGTAATAATATATGCTTTTATACTGTAATAATTATATTAAAGTCACCAGCTGGATTTTATACAACGATGTGTTGGTCACTGTGTATAATTCCTTGAATGCATTTCAGATACATTTGAAATTATTGGAATCATTAAACTATCATCGACATTTTAAAACTGTCACTGATTTGTATTTAATAATTTAACTGTTTTAGTACAAACAAAGTTTTACTGAAATCATTTTTAAGAAAATGTTTATGATAATTTTATAACAGTACAGCATCGTTCTAGTAGGAAGACGATATTTGTAGATCTGGTATATAGTTTTGTAAAAAAGAATTTTTAATTTATTTGATTAGTTTAATTTCTATTAAGTTGTTAAGTTTAAACTAATTGGTCTATTAAATTGTAATAAAACAAAATATTAACCATCTAAAATAACCTCCAGTAGTTGATGCTTAAAATAGGTATTATTGTGAATGTTACGTTGAGTGAAAAAAATAAGAAAATTACAGTGAAATAAATAGAAGAAATTACACTGTAAAACCAATTATATCGTTACAGCATCTTATGTATAATATCAAACGGTTATGGTAAACACAAAGCAGTCATTTTATATTTTACTGTAGTGGAATTTATCATTTATTTGTTTTACATTTGAATCAAAAATGAAAAAAAATTGTCTATCTTCTTAATAAATAAATTCTCTCTCGCCAGCTGTTTATATCAAAATCACTGGATAAGATATTCCCAAAGGTATTTTACTGATAGAGATAGCATATTATTATACAGATGGTATTGCGATATCTACGATGACCCGACTGGGAATTTCAAACTCGAAACCATGTTTTCACATGAACAATTTCAAGTAGAAAAAATACTCTATCAATCATAATGTCAAGAACCATATTTCAGTGGTATTTTGCAGGTCCTTATCATTACCACAATCCATCTAAACGACTGCATCATAATTATGAACTAAAATTCCTATTCTCTAAATGAACATAATATAGTTAACAATTATTGTAAACATAGACGATTTCAAGTGAGTCTTGCAATATTTCTCTACAATTTTGATACTTACTCAAATTTAATTACTATTACAATTTGAAAAAAAAATATGCGCTTACCGAAAAATCCGGCCACCATATCGAAAAGACGTCTAAATCAGGTATCAAAATTAAACATTTTAAATTTAAAATATATTTTGTGTAATGTGTATGTATTCCAGTAAAACTAAATCTTATGGAAATTAAAATAATAAAGTACTAACAGTAGATACTTATTGTGATATAATTATTCGGTATTCCTACTGTACATCGTATTTTTATTATTATTATTATTATTTTTTTTTTTTTTCAATTTGTGAGATTTAGAATATTATTAGAAACCAAAAAAAAAAAAAAAATATTATGTTATTGTAAACATTTTACAATCATTTTTTATACATAAATTATATATAATTATTTGTCATTTGCTTTGTGTTTTAAAAACTATTATACTTTTATTTTTATAGATGATATAAATTGCTGCCTATTGACACATTCCACGAAAACTAATTAACATTTAATATTAATATGTTGTATAGATTTTAACTTAAACTAGCAAGCATTTAGGTATATTTCGATATAAATACATGTTATATATTTTTCACTTGACCTCATAATATTTTTTGTCTAAATGCACCAGCTTACCATTTTGAGTTCATGTGTAATATAATAATAGTATACAATTATTAAACCGAATCATATTTGTACATTTTACCTACGTTCATTATCTTGTGTTTTGTTGTTTCATTTAAAAATATAAAATAATAAGCCTAGAAAAGTTCTGTACATAGATATAAATAAATTTTTATAATTGTTTATTATTTTCAGTCAAGTTCAAATTATTTTAATTAATGATCATGAAATATCTTCATTGTTTATGCCTCAAAGTTAATATTTATCTCGAAATTATTCAGTGATTCCAAAACAACATTAAAATACAATTGAAATTATTAGAGATTGCACATAAATAGTTTATTAGTAGTTAGATTATAATAATGCATATTTTGAGACAGCTTAAGTTTCTAGTACAACATTTGAGAATATTTGTGATTCGGGAAAAGGGGAAAACACTTTGAGATTTATAAGACTATACTTTAGTTCTTAGGCAAATCCATAGAATTGAAAATTATATCGCACCAGTTCAGTAAATCATTAGCAATTTTAGTATTATAATAAAACATTAACTGTATTCTTTTCATTATTATTAATATGTGTATTTAAAAAGTGCAATATTGAAGACAAAACTTGAAGATTAGCTTATTCTTTGTAGTAACTCTTGACTCTCTTCATTTTATAATATGCTGGTATTTTTATCACATAAATAATATACATTATACTTTAACCTCTATACATAACGTTGATATTTTGAGATGACACAGAATGTAAAAAAAGATGGATTATTAATGAGAGTTAGTTTATTTCGTTTATGGTTACAAACTAATAAATGCACCTATTATATTGAACAGAAAATAAAAGTAAATTATGACATTGTTTTAGTTTTATATTTCGAGCACAAACAAAATAAAATGTCTCTTGTTTATATTGCGACTGTTAAAAACTGCACACTAGAAATGATTTATTTTTCTCGACATGTATTTGCCTTATATTTTTAATTTTGTGAAACTCAGATTGAGTTCATCATAAATAATAACAAATATTTATTTTTAATTCACAAAATGTCTTCCATAAATTTAAGTTACCCAGAATAAGTTTTTTGAGTAGCCAATACTATATAAAAAAATATGAAAGCTTTTGCATGCATTTCCAACTTAAAAATAATATAACATACAAACAAATATATTATGGTTGTAAAATAAACATTTTTTAATTATGTGACTTAATAAATACTTATAGGTATATCGGTCTTTCCAAATCGAGTGCAAAAATAATTATCTAGGTCAAAGTGCATGTATGGTATTCTCGCAACAGACCTTGTGCGAAATACAAGTAACACATTTAATACTCGGTAAAAACGATCAGATTTGTATATATAGGTAGTGAAAAATATAAAACTAAAAAAACACAATAAATTGTACAAATAATAATTATTATTATTGTGTACCCGTTTATTATTTGCTGTTGTATAATCAATCTGTTTGTTAACTATTACATTATTTTGTATATAGATGTGTATCTAAAGATAAATATAGTGTGTGTATAACATTTAAACTTCTCGAATTAAAATCATACCAATATGGTCATTCGATAGTCTAGTCCCATAGAGAAAACCTATGTTACAGTATACCGAATTTATTAGCTAAATATATTTACTGTGTCGTATACAAAATTCGTATTGGGCTGCAACGACCGTTCGTTTGATCTGCCTTTTATGCACGCAGTTCAATCGTGTCACGAAAAATACGAGCACGCACTCAACTCAGTCGCAAAAAAGCTCCACTCGAAATTCGGTTGTCGAGCATTTTAAATGTTTAAAAATACTGAGAGACATTATTTTTTACCATAATGTTTTGATATTTTTTCTGTGGAGGTACAAACTTTTCAAATAAAAACCACACTAATCGTACTGGTTAAGCAGAATATATGTTTTTTTAAAAATATTGAAGCATCTAAAACGTTTAAGATTAGTATCTAAATCTCCTTCCACCAACATAATCGCTGTTATGTTTTATTTTAACTCATCGCATATTTGTTTCGTGTTCTATATTATGGTTAAGATTTTATAATATATATTTGAAAAAAATTAATTAAAAATGAATCGTTATTTGATTTAACTTTTAAGACTTGTTCGCTACCGTCTAAGTGACTTTGTGTATGATAAGTTTAAAGTTAAAAGGAAATGAATTTGAGCGTATCATATTACAATTTACAATAGATTAAAAATCAAATTGTATGTATATGTACTTACGATATATACTGAAACAAATTTCATCCTTCCACTTCCGAGCTTACCAATCCCTATTTGCCACTCTAGACTTCAAACTACAATTCGTCATATAGTGTGGAGAAATTAATTTTAACAATTGTGTATAGCTTTTGATACACCTTTGTCGTCGATCAACCGAGTTATTATGTATAGCAATCAATCGACGCGCTTTAGGAATGAATATACATTTTCGATACTACATTTACTAAAAATATTAAAACTTAAAGACTAGGTAAGTACATTTTTTTTAGTATTATTTTTTTCCATATTGAAAAAAAATACCCCATAACCTACCTGTGTTTTGTGTTGGGGAGGGGGGAGGAGAGTAATTAACTCAGCTATTCACAGGATAGGTTTCGTTATTATTTATGGAGGTTAAACAATTTGAATTTTCTAAAAAAAATTTATTGGAAATGGCTTGGTAGGAGAGAACATGTTGGATTAAACTCAGATTGGATTTTTTGAGTGAAAACATTTGAAAGTATATCAAATAACGAAGTAGATAATTATATCAATAAAGCGTAAAAATAATTTTAACGAATAGAGTAAAATAAAGACGATGGTACATTTACATAAATTTAATTTTTCATAAAATTACATTTTATATTCTTTGTTATTTATATATAATATAGTGAACAAACACCTGTCGTTAATTTTCATTCTCTCTTTTTTTTTTATTGTTTTATTTACGCCCAGTGTTACATTTGGTGAATCATATTTTCCGCCTAAATAATCATTGCAATTTCATAATATTTATACTATTATTCTAAATTATTACAAGACACGGGACAGCTAGCAAAAAAGACTAAAAAATAACTTTGCCACAGGGTTCTTTAGCCATAGCTACTCGGGGTCATTAGAATAAACGTATCACAACAAAATCAGCAAATATAATATGATTTTATATACAGCACATAATCTACCTACTATTTTTATATTATACCGATAAAATATTAAAAGCAAAGATTATTCTACCAAAAATAAATAAATTCTTTCCTATAATATTTGATTTGTGTTAATTTTTTTTTTTACAACAGTAGATAATCCGAGACAAACTTTTTGTTTTCATAAGTACCTCAAAATGGTTGGATTATAACATAGATCTACTGAATCGTTTTTAACAGTTATTTTAAATTTAAAAATTAAAATCAATGAGTAATATAAAGAAAATACGACTTGTTAAAGTTGTATAGAACCTATTGCTTCAAATGGACATCTTTATTTTCGTTATATAAAAATAAATACGTTCTCATTTAATGATCAAACGTGGGTAACGCGGAAAGTCGTGAGTTAAAAAAAAAGAAACAAAATTAAGTTAAAATTCTTTTCAGCTGAAATATCACGCTTGAGTAGTAACCCCACGACGTTGAATAATCAAGAAGAAAAAAATACGTCAAAAAATAACCATTTTCGTTTATAAAATTAAATTGCAACAGACGTCCACGCGTTATATCATTATAATATTTTAAGGATCATGAGTTATCGTTATTCACGACTAAGAGGAAATAAGCACGAATGCATTAGTGCTAAAGCCTCTCGCGATATTTGCAAATTTAAAATATGATATGATGTATACTATTTTAATATTTCTTCCGAAAGTTCAGCTGCACCTCAATTAAGAAGCTATGGTTGACCAGTATAGCTTTTTGATCTAAGACTTATATTTTACACTTTAAAACTATAAAAACGCAATGATAAAACTGTTCTTTAAATTTAAAGAAAATTCAATTAGGTACAAGATAATTGCTTACAAAATTAAAAATAATAGTTGAATACATTAAATTAACAAATCACTATTATGGCTTTGATTTTAATGTTTGATATTTTTTATTAGGTATTATTATTTTGACCTAATATTATCATAGGTAGTAACACAAATGTCGAGTTTTGTCACTCATTATTAATATTATCCAACTGTCAAGAATTTCCTCTGTCTGCCGGAGATATTTTAATCTCCTTTTTAGTTTTCAAACCAGATAAAATTTAAATTTAAAGTTCAACCGCCTGTTTTGTTAATTGTTTGGACTACTTTAATGAAGATTTGGCCTATCAATTAGTCATTGACATTGAAAATTCCTTGATGTTTTGTTCACGAAGACTTATTTTTACAAACAAGGAAAATGTACATTCAGCAGAACCAAAAGTTCTGTGTTGTTAACTTTAACATTAGAGTGAAAAATGTAGGTATTATCAAACTTATAGGCGAGGGCATTATGTATGTTTGTAGTTTGTACTTTGAATTTTTACGAGTTTTACATTTTTAATGAGCATTTTTAAATTGTAATTTTTAACTTGGCGTTATCTTTTTAAACTGTAGTTATTGTTGTTAAACTGATAATTTTTCAAAATGATTTTTTTTAAATATATTTTAATTTAACCCCACCAGAAATTGTTTATAATATCAATTTCAGCAAGTTTAAACTTAGCAATATATTTGAAAATGGTGTTTAAAAATTGGGTGGGATGTAAAACTATACGCAACTGAAGTATTAATTTGAGGACGAGTGCCATGTTGTATTATAAAGACGATTAAAGCCTCACTATAGGTAGGACCATTTCTTGTACGAGAAATATGTATTGTTCACGTGTACATCGTGAACAACAAAAAAAAATAAAAATAAATTATGATACACAAATAAATCACAGATTCACAAATGAAGGGATTGCTGAGACTTAGGTACGCGTCAACCCTTTTACGTATAGTATACCACACATCGCTGTCACACATCTTTATCGTATACAATATTATACCCACACGTTTATAATGTGTAACGTATAAATCCTGGAAAATCAGAACTGACACACGCACACACACACACACACACACACACACACACACACACACACTCACACACACCCACATAATACTTCAATACGATAAACAATGAACTAATGGAATACAACAATGGCCCATGTGTTACTTCCGATCTTTCACAACGACCGATACAGGAGAGAGCGCTTTGCGTCACAGGCGACAACAAATAATTATTAATATTTCGCCTGAGAAACAGCAAAATGACACGTTACCCTTCAGCCAGGTTCCCTGGTGAGTGAGTACGACGAGTATACATTTTATAGATGTGCGATCTTGTCCGTGGAAAAATGCGTCTTTTAATTTTTTTTCGTCTCCTCTTCCGTTTGAGCGCGAAACTATTTTTATTTTATTTTTTTGTTTTAGTCGTATGCCATCACGTCCATTATATTTACGTGGCTTACTTATACGTAGTAAAATACATTATATTTGTATTAATATAGTCATAAATGATGACGATTCACGGGTCGTAACACGATTTTGCTACCGAAAGTAACTGCTGTTGACATTCGTCATGTATAGTTTTAGTTTAGTCAGCTTATGTATTTAATGGTTTTACGGCGTAAACCTGTTATTTAAGTTATTTTTTTTTACTTTTCCAGTCAATACGAGAGTCTGTAGTTTCCTATTTCTCTCTTATAAAATCAGTTCGAATGCAGGACATTCGGCACTCATAAACAGCGATTATTAACTTTGTTTTTATATACTTATAATTTTTAGACATTTATAGTATATATAATAATATGTATTATATCAGATTCACATTATAAAACGGCACTCAGCAGGTCTCGTATCGGCCAAAATTGCTTGTAAAGTTCGCAGTTTTTTTTCTTTTTCGAACACGATTTCAGTCGATTTTTATTTTCAACAATGTGAATGAATGTACATGGTGGTTATTATTTTTTTTTCAGGAAATCGTAAAAAACGTGTTTGTCACGCCTTTCCTTGTCAAAAGTTACCTAAGTAATATATTATGGTTTCTCAAAAACAACCACAAAACCCCAAAGGCAGCTATAGATTGTTCCGTGACTACCGTCCTCAATAATATTATATTATTACATATACGCGTTCCTAGCCAAAAGTGGTGGTAACGCAAGTTTTGTTTGGACAGACTGTTTACTAATTTATTATATATGATTCGAAGCATACATAATACATATAACATAAGACTCATACTCCGTTCGAGTTTACCAAAATACATCATCATTTTAATAACGCAAATACTGTGACGATTTTAAAATATCATCGATGCGACTATTGGCTGTTTTATATTTTACAGAAATACATAAGAATGATTAAATTATATTTCCAAAAGACATGTAGTGACTAAAGTAGAAATCGTTGAAGCTCATTAAATCGTTTTCGTTACCTATGACAATTTCTTTCAGTTTTTTACACCTTATATATCTAACCATTCGTAGTAAATTTTTGAATCGAATCATACAATACAAACAATATTTAATTTAATTTACAAACATAACAATTTATAAAATAAAATATTGAATGTAAAATAATTTTTGGGGGTAGGTACCATCTGAACTACGCAATGTACTGTAAAAAAAATTTAATGTATACCTAAATTTGTGTTTCTATTAATATTAATTATGAGTTATATTTCTATCATTGTTAGGAATAACTTGGTAAATATTTTATTATAACATTAAATAAATATTCATCTATATTCATAACGAAATATGATAAAATAATTTTTCAAATGTTTGTAATTTTCTAAAAAATTAATTGAATTATTATTATTAAACATAAATATATAACATTATAGAGTGCGTGACCTACCAAAGTAGTTTAGCAAGTGTGTAGTTTTATTCACAAATTAATTTTAGCTATAGTAGTTTTAGTTGGTATAGTGTTTTTGAAATGAAATATTATAAACAACTATAATACATATATAAAAAATAATTGCATTATGAATATATTTATATAGGTACTTTATCTACATAATAAACATTATACATTCAGTTTCTTAGGAATATACTAAAATAATGGTTCAAAATAATATATTTTAATATCAAATAAATAGGTATTAATGACCTGAACTTAATCAACTAATCTAGATAAAGTTTAAAAATGGAGTTAATGCATTTTTTGAAACATTGAAAATTATTACTTACTGTCAAGTGAAAAATAATTTATTTATTCAATAATAATATGTTTTAGGAACATTAACATTGTATGAAAAATATAATGCAATCATCTCATTACATATAAATGTGCCGGAGAGATTTACATGTTTTACATAAAAGCTCTTAGTCACGAACCATTTCGTTGAACATTCATCATTATGCTGTGACACTATTTATGCCAACATTAAGGTATGAGTATCTACTACCTATATTACGTATAATAGTAGGTACATATAATGTCTAACGGCTTACCGGCTCAATAAGAAGTGGTCAGGTAATTATTTATTTATACAATTTAAAATTATAAACAATAATAAAAAGTATTGATCAAAGACGACATAATATAAATAACAATTAATTACGATTTAATTTAATAACACAATATGTTGTATTCTCAATCGTGAGGAGTCGTTTTAATATTTTTTTCAATCATACCCAACGTTAACATACTGCATAATTACTCTATTACTGCAATTAGTATTATATCTTAGGATATTTTAGGTTTTTTACCAGACCTGATAATCGTTCCAAAAATACATCTTTGCCATATTAAAATTACTCTAGAATTTTTCAATACTTGCTTCACTGATGAGGTTATAGCTTATAGAACGTTGTACAACTATAATAATAGATTTATTTTACTCCTGAAAACAATATTTTAGGGTTTTATAACAAATTTATTAAGTCCAGATGGTACAAAATGCCAGTTACACAGGTTCTTAAGACAACTAAATTTCCCAAACTGTTGATGTGTGTCTAACAATATTCCTCTAAGTCCGTATGCCGGTCACGTATGACCCACATTTCCACACAAAGAACTGTCAAGACATTCGAATTTCGTCATCGAAAACGTAATGGCGTTTTTATACAGACATTTAACAATAATTGTTTTACGAACAATTTTTATATTTTTACAAATTGTTTGGAATCAACGTTGATGTTGTTAAAGTCAATAAAATTATTATATTATTAATATTTTTTTTTTTTTTTTTTTTTTATTGAACTTAAGCTTCGGCAACTGAGGCCATTAGCTGTAGTAGGATTTGTATTGTAGTTTGTATTGTATATTTTTTGGAACGGTAGGGGGGAACACGTGTGTGTTTGTTTTTTGGCAGAATTTCGAATGGGGCACCCGTAGGTTTCTGCCATGCCCCGGGGGTGGGGGATGGCAGCACTTGTTCTCCGGTCACCGCGACTTGTCCGGAGAAAAATGCCGCCCGGTAGCCGAGGATCGAACCGCGACCGGCTGCGTCGCAGCGGACGCGTCAGACCACTCGGTCACCTCATCCCCCATTATTAATATTATTTGAGACCATATGAAAAAGTTGACAAAGATCAGTTTAGTTTATACATTTCACAAATGTATTGATTGCTTTTGTTGAATGTGTAAGGACTTCTTGTAGAGTTTTTGGGAGTCGGTTTTTGTGTCTTAATTTAGAATATTGTCAGCATTTGAAAAGTGTGTGTTTGATTTTGATGAGTGATGAGTTGACCCAAGCTGGGAAAAGAGGTGGATCTTTCGTGTTCATAAGGTTTCCATGTGTGATGACAGTGTCCACTATTCGAAGGTGGTTGATTGTAACATCGTATTTTCTAAAGATTATCACTGGTTTAGTCCACAATAGGGTAAACCTCCTGTTTATTCTTTTGACAATTAATTATTGATTTTGCCATTCAATAGTGTGATTGAATTTTATAATTTTTTTGACTGTAATCTAATATTACTTAGCACTTATGTACATTTGTAATGTTCATAATTTAGAAAAAGTTTTCAAAAACAATAATAATTTTGATATAAATAGTATTTTATACATCTATTTTAAATTGAGAAATTTAAGTGGTTTTTAAAAAACTTGCTTTCATTTAGTACTTATATTATACAATATGGTATACACCTAATATATATTATATATGAAAGTATGAAACTTAAGGTATAAAAGGTTTTTAGTATGAAATTAATTATTCGATAAATTTCTTACTCTATATTATATTATTAGAGTGGATTAAAATTTGTCGATAAGAGGTTTTTGAATACAGTATAATAGGATGAAATTAGCATTTCAGAAAAAGTTGTTGCTTATTGAATTTCATCTCCCCTTGGGTTAAGGTAGAAACAATATTCAACATAATATAAAATATAATTTGTAGTTATTCTTGATAAAATAAAAAAATAGAATTGTAATGTCCAATATGGCAATAAATTATATATTTTATTGTTGAATTCACGAGTAGAATTTAGTAGAATTTAGATTTTTATAGTAGGTAGTATTCTGTTTTACAGCTTTCGTTCAACAAAGCTCTACAATAAAGCAACGAAGTAAAATTCGACAAGAAATATAACATGAAAAGCAGCTGTTGAAAAACAATATGCGATGGTTACTTCATAATATGAAACTGGATATGGAAATTGAATCTCCTCTTCTTCAATGTTGCGAGATTTTCTTTTACCTCTGTTCTCAAAATGTAATTAATACAAAAAATAACAAATTAAGAAAACACAGAGTTGTTTTGTTTACATTAAAATACAGCAGTACTATAGCTAGATTATAATAATTTTGAATTCATTTTTGCTCATAAAAGTTTACAATTAAATCGAAAATATGAAAAAAAAATCTATTAATTTATTATGAATAATGTAATGTTGTAACATCATATTGTGTTCAACTAAAATAATGTATATTTTCATATAATACACATTTGAACTCTAAACGATAATATTATTTATATTATATTGTTGCTGTAAAAATAATTTATAAAACATTCTGCATCAAAGTCTCAAGCTTTTTGACACAGCATAAAAAATTAACCAACATTTAAGAAAAAATATTCTTAAAAACAAGAAAATTTTAAATAATTTATATAAATAACTGGAATTCGTTTTATATTTTGAAAATTGCACTATGCATAAAAAATAGTAATTTCAAAAATGAAAATGTTTTAAGTTATATAGTATAACACAAAATTTTTTTTTTTGAATAATAACAAAATAACAAAGAGAAATCGTTATTTTACTTGTGATTATTCAATTTCGTCATCATGAGAAATATAAACGGCTAGAAAAATTAATAAGGGTTTACATTAAATTTTTTAGTTCAATTCCAGTTGGAATAAATTATGAAGAATCTCGTATTGAGTTTTAAAGTCATTTTACCGAGAATAATAATTTTTATCGAAATTTATAGGAAAAAAAGTTCTAGCAATTTCAAATGTTTATAAATAGCTTAAAAAGACCAAAAGTATGTAGAAAATCAAACCATGTCTAGAAAACTATTGTTTGGTTAGGTATATTTTTTGTCTTTGCAATAATAAAATAACAAAATCATTAATGTCAAACGTTCGTATTTTCGTATTTTAGATTTTGAGCAGAGCGAATGTGTTTTTTTCTTAAGAATGTTTTGTGTCTGTGTACACGATAAGTAGGTAGTCAATAAATAATGCTTTGACTTTCAACTTTAAAAAGTGGTTCCTGGTAAAAAATTGCATCTAGTTGGAACTGTAAAGGGGTCAAAATTCTCAGTAGTTTTCAAAAACCTCGTGGAAAAAAAAATAAGGGGATTTTTACTCAAACCCAATTTTTGACGAAATTGGTGTTGTTTTTTTGCAGGGAAATCAAAAACAAATAATCTTGGATACATTTTATTTTCATAAAAATGTTATATGACCATATTCCATACATCTTAAAGTTTTGACCCTTTTTAAGCTCCGATGAAAAAAACTTGAAAATTTAAAATAAAGTTCCTTATACATTGTTATACCTAATAGATGTTAAAAAAATTAATAAGTAATCTCATAAGTAGTCCATACATGAACACAGTAATTTTACGGACATTTTGTTATTAGGTAGTTCAAAATTGGGCAAAATTTAATGTTTAATCAAAGAATTACAATTTTATTTATTTTGTTGTAATTGTATATACGTTTTATAATATCATTTATTATTGAATGGACACTTGAAAGTATATCTATGGATTATAATTTTCGTGACAAGCGTGAAATGTGTATTGGGGCAAGTTATTCTGTTGAAACGAATAAAAATAAAAATTCTCTTTTGTTACAATATTTTGTCCATAAGAACAACGGAATTTTTATTATTGAAGACCCGGAAACATAACACTATAACAGTAATGATTTCAAAGTGATACAAAATGGCCAATAATTTAACAAGATAAATTGTAAAAATGACCATAACAATTTCAAATCTCTATATATAAGTAGTATAATATATAGAAATTCTTCTGATTAACAAAAAAAAAAATCAATTTGGTGAAGTACTAGTGGTGTGTGAATAAATTCCGGTTTTCCCAATTGTTTTGTTATTTTTCCCATTTAAGAAAAATACTAAAACTATCCTACTTTTGACCCCTCGAGTTACCATCTAGATCGAAATAGCACTCTACAACCGCCCTTAAAACAGCAAATTGAAGTAATTTGTTTTGCTTCAAAGTTCAAAGCGAGATCGCAAAATAGAAAATAAACCAATACAATTAATAAATATTGAGTATTTAAATATTAATCTTGTAAAGACACGAAAGTAGCTAGAAAAAATACGAATAAATGTTAAAAAAATTGTTTAGACATTTTTAGCTACTTTATCAGTGATTTTATTATTACATTAATTAATTATTCATTTATTTTGACCTACTCTCACACATTTTTTGTTGAAAAATTATCGTGTAAATAAAAATAAAAATATAATAATCTCAAATACCTATGTTTGTATCCACAATAATATGCATTTTTTATATCACACCAACACGATATTAAATAATAATATTAAGTAAAATCTTAAAAAAAAAATAATTTAATATGTTCATCTTAAAAATCTGATTGATGTTAAGGTTCCTTAAAAATATGAATTCCGTACACGCTCACATTCTGTTTGATATATTATATTAAGTGAATAACGTTCACGTATCGTTCGTGAAATATGAACGTCAATGCGATGTTTACCTACGTGAGTTGATGAACGAGTTATTTCTGAACACTGTAGCACCTATGTTCTACATCAATGATTAAAATGTATTGGGAATTAATTTAATAATAAATTTAATTTTATGAAATATGTTGAATTCCATAAATGTATTATGTAATTGCTTAAAAAAATATATATATAAATATACTATTTAAACCAGCAGTGCACACATCTTGTTTCTGTAATATAATATACTTCCTAGGGGTTCATATATACTTCTTTATACTTGGCAAAAGGTTACAATACTGCAGTACTCAACAATAATAATAATGTATATTGAGATAATTGATTTTCAGCCATATAAATCGAAAATGTTTCTAAGAACTCGGTTGTCGTAGTCAGCAGAGCACCGCCGTCGAAAGCTGTTCAACAGAATCTAAAGTTGGTTGACCTGGATAGCGAACAATCTATTAGTCTAGTTAGCCGACAAGAGAGTACGTGCAACGTGCCTATGCGTAGGGTTGTCGGGGTGTGTATATTATTGATATTATTGGTATGACGGCGTCTGAAAGTTTGTGATTTGTCGAGCTATTCTGAAAGTTCGTTATTTAACTATACCGACAGAAAAATGTAAAAGCATTTCTATTGTATAATTATTGGTTTGTAATTTTTTATTTTTACGATCATTCGCAGCCCATGGAGTGATAAGGAAGTCATAAGAGAGTACCACTGACGGTGCAGTCTAGCAAGCGCAAAATCGACGTCCCTGCCAACGAATACTTGATGTTTTTTTGAACATTTCGAACAGAGGTCACACGTATTTCGCTCGTCTCCGCATAAATTATCCGTATCATATTTAGGGTCCACGAACACCACCATAACGATGAACAGTTTTTGCACACATAATAAGGTGAACATGTTTTAAATCTTGTTCGATACAGTGCTGGCGCCGAACTCTTGTGTACGACCTTACACAAATTTTGGTGGGTAGTTTTTTTTTCCGAATTGAGCACCACATTACATATTCGATGTAACATTTTGTGTAAATAATCATAAACTTCAATAATTATAGCATCTCATTTGCAACGGAAAATTGCTAATGAGAGTTTCCAGTGTGTTAGGTTTGTTTTCAAAATGAACCTAATACACTTAAACACAAACTTTGTATTTTATCTTCAATAATATTACTTTATGAAGTTATATATTCATACGCATACGAAGAATCGTTACTAAACATCTTTACTTCTTATATTATTATGTTAAGTTGATATTATATCAAAAATCATATAAAAATCATATGATAAGTATATATTTTTTTTTTTATAACTGTAAACAATATTTTATTATTTTCAAAAGACTACAGACACCGCCGAAAATTTAACAAAAATCATTATTAATGACTGAACAACCACCAACAACCGTCAATCTGTAGACTATCATATAATACGTAAGACAAGGCGTACAAACACTTATTTATCCACACATTATAATATAATATGTGTTTAAGACTTTAAGTTAAAAAGATTTTTCGTAAAACTCACTTAAATATTAAATACTATATGCATACGTGGCATGCAGATTGAAATTGATTGAAATTTTACCAATCTGAACAATCATAAAAAAATATTTAGTTATAATAACAATAATATTCAATTTATTACCTACATTATCGATAAAAAAATATAGAATAGAGATGAAATAATTATGTTTTTTACAATGTGCATATAAGCAGTTCTACAAACTATTTATTAAAATAACTTTCATAGTTGTACGCTGACAGTTTTTTTAAACTATTTCCTCTAACACTGACAACATTTTTTTTTTTTTAATTAAAATTAACAAAGCATTCTACAATTTATACAACTGTGTTTGCATAGGTTGGGTAAGGGAGAATACATAGATTTTTGAAATTAATATAAAATTGAATGATATTTAATTGACATGTTTTCATTCCCTTTATTCAATGTAGATATAATGTGAAAATCAATGTGTTCATAAAAAAAGCTTAAACATGTGCTACTGATTGTAAGCATTCAAATTTGATATAAATATATTTTTGCACCACCTGTAGATTATTTTGTGCCTACAGTTTAGTATATTAGTATTATAATAATCCTGAAATTTCGTTTGTCAATATATTTCCACCCCGTCTGTTTAAAGCAATATCATTTTGTAAGACAACACATATTATCAGAGAAGTCAGTGTATGATTATAAAACTGTTCGTATAACGTATGTTTTATTAAATCGTTTAATGATAAAAATATGTGATTTTAACCATTTGCAGGATTTGATAATTTAGTTTGGTCAATTTAAAATGAAACTAAAACGATAATATATTATATGGGTCAAGTCGTGTTCAAAAGAAATGTGAAATAACCAAACTTCACAAGCGTTTTATTCATTACGACTGGATAATTCCTTTTCCATTAATTTTAAATAATTTGCTAAAATATACAAAATCTGAGAGAAAAACAGTAATCCGATGAATCGGTCATTAAACACAATAATAACCATAGTATTATATTTTATATTTTATGTTTAATTTTCTTTTATCAAATACATCATTTTTCATAATATATTATATACTTAAAATGTGTAATTAATTTGTTGTATTTAACAAAAAGTATATAATAATATTATATAAGTAAAATAATAATATAATTAACAATATATATTAATTTATAAATTATCTTTATCTTCAAATATTCTGTACCATTAAAAAAACTCTTTATAAGTTAAAAAACAATTTAAATGTGTGTTTGAATAATTATTGAAAATGTTTTTCGCTTTTAAATATTGTTATAAATCTTATTTTCCTGGATATTTAAAGTTAATATTTTATACACACAATGCTTAATTTAATTTGGCGATTCATTGGAAAAATAACTTTTTATATTAGGTACACAAGGGCTATTTAAACTAATATTTTAAACTAAATTTAGGCCATTTAGGTAGCTATAATATGTATACCTAAAGTATAATTTCACAATAATTCTTCAATTATTTTTTTATTTTTGAAAAGTTCAATAAACTTCTTCATTTTTCGTAAATTTTTACAGTTGTTGAATTTAATAAATAATTTTATCCTAGAAGGTATAAAATAGAGGAACTCTGTAAAAATATATTTGTAGACTTTTCTTAAAAATTATTTTTATTACTGTCGGTAATGTTTTTGTTACGATTAAATAAACTATTGAAACCAGCAAATAATGACCGGTTCAAAATACTACCGAACTCGATTTCCAATTTTAAATGTATTACATACGATTTATTTTGTACATTTTTTCTTCACCTACCTGAAAAAGTACCATTTTAAATAATATAAATAGAATTTATGCTTCAGAATATACGCTTGAAATCAAACAATTATATGGCTGAATGCTGCCTGAATGTTTTATGTAAAACATTTTTCTAAAAATAACTATTAAGACATACAGTTCTACTTCTTTTTAATGGTTTGTACATTTAATGTAACAATGAAATCTAGTCAATGAATTCATTTATACTATATGTTATGTTATGATATTGAGATTTAATCAATAATATTAATAGGTGCATTATATTGCATAAAATATTAAACATTTCATATTTTTTATCAAAGTGTTTAAGATTTATATTATTATAATATTTGACAGTTTGGGTATATTTTAATGGGCGTTACGTAAATAGTGTGAAAGCTAGTTGAATAATAATGTGTTTCATTTAAACGTCATGAAATTAATATGTAAAGTGTAAGACATTTAATTTTAGACAGACAATCTGCTTATCTGTATAACGCTTTCTCAAGTTATGTGAATTTTATTTTAAATAATTAACAGGTGAGGACCAATAAGTTAAGAAAGAGTAAGAATTATATTTTAAAGTTTAATATATTACAATGATATCACTGGCTTATATATAAATTATGTATATGGGGAGAATTAATATTTTTTCAATAATACTATCACATTGGCACTTAAAGGACTCCCTCTACACACCTCACATTAATGAACTTCTTGAATTTGTTTGTCAACAGTCACGTGTGTTTTTTACAATGTAATTTAATTTTAACTTGACAGTTTTATTACAGTAGTATGAAATATGAAAATCTTATTAAAAAAAACACGGAACAACTCTCAAGGGAGGGAAATGGAAATCCACCTATCGCTCTACTACAATAATATGTCACAGTTTATAATTTGTTCATCAATTTTAAACCACTGACTTAAAATCGACCACTATCCATATATTCATTAATTTTAAGTAATTAATGACATGATAATATTATAGCCAATAAGTGAATGTTATGTATTTCCACTATACCTATACAGCACCTGGTACTCTGAAATAATATTATATATTACCTATGTACAATTTGTATACTAACATATTGATCACCGCTTTTATGACAAGGTTCACCCCTTACACCATAAACATAGTTTATAGGCGTTTATATTATAGCATAACGTTATATTATTTGCGTTTTTGAGTTTCAACAGAAATCTATTGCCAAATCCCATCAGCTAAGGGAATACCACTTAACCAAGAGCGTTATATTGTTATTGAAAACTTTGTAGAAAATATTATCAAATTAACATGCAATGAAAACGATTGTAGATGTGAGAATATACTGTGCTATTTGTGCTTATTTTATGGTTATATGTGATCAATTTAATAAATAAATAGAGTTCCCGTTCTAAAAACGAACGACGTTTAATGTTTAAAGTATAAGATCTTAAAACGGACAACAGTAATCGAAGAGCTGATTATTAACTAATTAATAACGAATTTAAAATTTGTATCAAAAACAAACAACTATTGAGAGTTGAGACTTATATTATAAAAGTTCAATAACGGTAATAATTGGAGTTTTGTATGTCACTACCACGACCGATGATAGGTACAGTACATATTATTATTTACGAACAAAAAATTCGTTTTAATAATAAATATTATGTACTTAAATAAAACAAGTTAAAGATGTGAACTGTAAAGTTGTTAATGAACAAAGTGTATTTCAGTAAATTTACTCTAAATTAATTTTAAAATGTTTGAATAAACTACTTAAACTTTTGTATTTAAACAATTTAAATTTAATAAACTATCAGTATTGTGTGCCTTATAACATCGTACTTAAACAGGCGATTGTATGTGTATGTTACGAAAAAAAATATTTAAATATAAAAGTACCTGCAATATTTATACATCAATCACCCAGTTTTAAAATCATAAATTGAAAGCTAGAATTAATATAATATAGTCGCCGTATTTTATGAACTACAAAATACAATTATAAGGGCATGAACAGAGTTTGCTCGCTACATCATAAATGTCTGTCGTCTGTACAAAGATTTTTGTTTTTCCTCTTTTTGAAGCACACATAACTATGTTATGTGTATTATGATAATAACAGTAAAATTTTCTGAACACTTTGCTCTATTTAAATGGGGACATTATAACCCCATTATTTTGAAACTTTTGAACGGAGAACAGGCCACCCTCAGTAAGCACGCCTATAACCACAATGCATTGTGTACATGACGTATGACTACTAATTTAAAATGTTTTCGATAAACGCATTACCTTTAAATGCACACAATGTTCGTATTATGTTATTGACTATTTCACTAAATATATGTAATATGTATATGAGTATAAAATAAAATTGCATTTTTTCTAAAAAAAAAAAACTATCATATTATTTATATTTTCAATAAACTTTTATCAGGTGAGTTGGAAATAAAATATAAAATCAAATTAAAACCAGTCGCAGATAATATGTAATATAAATATAATATTATTCAATATAATAGAAACCATTCCCACAAACAAATTATTCATTTTGTGCTTTGAGATTAAATTTCCATAGCGTTTTTTTTAAAAGGGTAATACAATGTTGATCGAATTATCTCAGCTTATTATTATACTGTATTGAAGTCTTCAGACTCATTCATTTTAACTTTGATAAATGTTTCATTCAAATATTATTGGCCGTCAGTTTTCCACCCTGAACCTCTTTCACTATAATATTATAAGGTTCAATAATTTGAAACTTACCAGATATTATGATATTATATTACCTATTTCAGATTATCCGTAATATTATGTTTGTCACAATTGTGTCATTTATTGCACGGTGCATTGGTTTCACAGGGGCATTATAATAAATTGTGATAAAGCACTTTTTTTTATCGTTTTGTTTTCGATAATAATTGATATTCCCATAAAGTTTTCAACACATTATGGCTAATATTTTCCCATTCAAACGGAAATCTAGGAAGGAGTATTAAATGAAACATTTCGTATAAGTTAAGCTGATCAAAAATTTACAAAAAGCTTGGTATAGAATTCAAAAATTGACTAAACATTAAATCAATAAAATTGCAAACGTTATTAATTTATTCTTCACCCCCTAACTGTGATAGAATGATCTTATGAGAACAATACTTAAATTAATATAACACTGGAATCATTATGCTCTACAGGCTATATAAATATAATATATATTGTACTCGTATACAAATATTACTAGTTGGTCTCCAAAAAATCGTTGATTGCTGCAAATTATTTTTACTATAACATTGAATTGCCTCAATTCCTGCAAAGAGCTAAAAAAAATCAGATAAAATGTGAGAAACTGAAAATCAACCCATTTGTATTTCTGAGAAAAAGGAAGTACGGTAGTAAATGACATGGTATGGATGAACATATTGAACGACCAAAAAAATGTTAAGTGACAGAGTTCAAACCTCTTGGGTGTTCATCTTGTGTGTCGTTTTAGTTTTGATGAAATATCAGAAAGATTATTTATTTATTTTTTTTTTGATAAATAATGATAGAGTAACCATCATAATCACAAAAATAAAAGTGGGATGACTATAAATTCAGATTACTATTGAAGAGTAATGAAGAGCAAGCTGATATTATTGAGGTTAAGTTCAAATCACTGCAAGGTAAATTATCATCAACGATCATTCGTCGATTAAATGGCAAACAACAATGCGTACTTGCATACCGATTATTATACGCCCTATACTGGATTAGTTAAAATCTGACATGAGATCAAAATTGAGGTAGTGACTAGTGTATAGCATATGTAAAGATATCGAAAAACTGGATAGTAATAAACAAATTCCACAAATGTTGAAATTTATTAAACCACGTTACTCTCTGAAGATTTTTTTATGTCTCATTTAAAATTCTATTCTGATAAAAATCCTTAGTCAAATCGTTATAATGTAACACAATGTATAGGTGTTGGAAAAAATAATTGTATCATTATAAAATTAATGTGATAGGTTACTTTGGTATACAATAAAGACTTAACAAATATAAAAATATTTATTATTCTTATAGATTCATAACATAACATAACGAAACTATTATTAGTTGCATACATTTAACGAAAAGACTAAAAATAAATCAACCAAAGTTTGTTTTAACCGTTGATCTACTAAAATCAAGAAAAAAAGTTATCGATTTTAAAACAATAATTTAACCTAAGTCATAAAGTCTGTTGTGTTTATATTAAAATGATATAGAGAAGTATGAAATTATGTCAATTATGAATGTTTAATTTATTTAAAAATATATTGGTGTGGTAAACATTTTTTTTAAAAGTGCCTTTGTCCATATATAAATAATATTGATAGTTAAAAAAAATTTGATTTTCACTTTACTCTGCGACCGGCATATACAAGTAACAACTCATTGATCGAAACAACTAATTTAGCCTAAATATATATTTAAACTATCATACAAAATAAATCGCATCATTACTTATAAAATGGGCAAGATGAAAATAAATAAGCTCAATAATTAATGTAACAATGATAATTTAAAATAAACGATATTGTGAATTGTGATGTAGGTGTATTTTTCATGTCGTACGATTTCTCTTATTATTATTGCGCTAAAAGTAGGTACCATATAAAATAATTTTACAAATAAAACAAACGTTTAGAAGCAATGAATTGATTAGAATTGAGAAATAAAAAGTTTAAATTTCAATGCATTTAACATGGCAATTAGTTACCTCCAACTGCAGTATATAATATCAAAATTACATTTTACTTAAAACTATAAAAAAAACCTTTATGACTGCATTATGGCCGTTTTACAATTTGGCAACATCTACAAATGAGCACACATTCTACAACTATCCTTTTAGTTTATCCAGTAACTTAAAAACACGGCCAATGATGGTTTGTTATGAACTCAAGCCAAAGTACATTTTCCATATAATCAGCAAAATAAAAAAAAAGGAGAAGAAATGTAGACTAACGAAGCAAATAAAAATACTGGAAGACATAAATAACGTTATCCAGAATTCCCCAAAGACACATCTACACCATCAAACGTCACTTGATGCTACCAATGATGGGAGCTACCCGCTCTATAATATACCCTAGAGACCTGCAAGTACGGTATAATCTGTGACAATTAAAGTTTACGAACTAAAAAATGTCTTCACCACGAGAGTCACGAAACAATTTCAAAATATTATTATCAAGATTATTTTTATATTTGAACATTGACGAAAAAAAAAAACATTATATAATATATTATTAAGGACAAGTGTTGGGAAATTGTATCTTGCCTTACTCTCTTCGGAGGTGGACAGTGATGCATTGTGATATTAAATTTGAAAATAATGTTCAATTTATTATCACCATAGACAAATAATAAAATATATTGATCGTACTTTTAAGTGGAAACAATTTCTCTAGAATATACTATAATAACTGTTGCTCAACGTTTTAAATTCATATGACATGTTCAACCATTATAACTTTTCAAGGAAAAAAACAACATTTGCAATTAATATTTACAACAAACAAAATATATAAAGATCACGATGCATGAATGATACATAGGAAAAAATAATTAGATCACTAAATTCAGTTCAGTGTAAAATAACAATTGAAAGCCCACAAAATGTAGGTATAACATCAATTATTGCCATCAATGTCTACTCTCTAATTAATGAAATAAGATAGAAGGAGATAATATATGAGTTTGGATTGATTTTGTGTTGTCATGAAAACATGTTTGTTTTGTTACAGCAAAAAAAAATAGATATAATTATTTCAAAACTTTTTTATTAAATATGGAAAATTGTATGACCTAAAAAATTGTTAGTTAAAAAGAATTGAATTACAAAGTATAATTAGGTGATTATTATTATGATTGTAAAATAAATTATACTCTAAAACTAAAAGATAAGTGAATTGTTGGAATGAGCGACTCATTTTTGTTATATATTTTTTAATGGTCATAACAATTAATTATTAAAAAACTACAGTGTTATTTATTTATAAAATCTTATGATGTCAACTTGGAAATTATTGTACAGCAACATCATATAAAAAGAAGAATTAATGTATTATTAAAACAAAAAATAGATAATTTCAATCAGATTTTTCAATGATACGTTATAGTTCTTTTTTTATTAACCAGAAATATTTTAGTTTCAACCATATACATGATAAATAATTATATAGGTACAATATTATAGTATTATACTTTAGTAATGGTCAGGTTATTATAAGACATTGTTTTATGACTGACTTTTTAACTATTTATTAAATGGAGTTCTTTCAGCACAAAAATTAACTCCTTGAAATATTATTTGATTTTAGGCATTTCAGCATGCAATATTATATTTATTTTAAATTTTATTTATTTCTGATTTCTCAATTTTATTATTAATTATATAATTATTGAAAATAAACAAGTCTTATTCCTGACGGTTAGTAGAGTTACATATGTTGACCAACTCACTTAAACATGAGATGGAACCATATATATATATATATATTTACTCGATCGTTCAATAGCCTAAATAAGCCTGTTACGAAATGTTTAACCATGCATCGTTGTTTTTATCGTACCATAATAATAGGCATATCTGTTTCATCAATAACCCTTTTCAGTAAAAACTCCAGAGCGATTGGGTGTAGAATTACCCGTGTGTGTGTGTGTGTGTGTGTGTGTGTGTGTGTGTGTGTGTGTGTTCAGTAGGATTAACGAACGATATTCGATATATTTGTACCGGCTACTGCAGCTGTAAACCACCATCCTCTGCCACACGACCGTATAACCAAAAGGCCACAAAAAACGGATATTTCACGGCTATATAACTGTGCAGTTACAACGTACAAAAAAATGTTATTTCCGCAATGAACCTATGGTTATAATATAGTCTTTGAGAAATATTTACAAAGACGCAATAATAATAATATTTATATAAATTACTGTGTATAAATACCTACTGCGTGTATTCGAATCGCAGATATAGAATATGATCTTATAATTATTATTATCATACTATTGCAATAATAATATACTTAATACTGCTGTAGTGTAGTTGTCCCGTCTAGAAAACCAGTATTAATTTATTATAAGAAATAATAACATGGATACTATTAAAAAAATATATATTTAGTATCAATATTATTGTAATTTATTACATTACGGCTATTCCATCTAAGATATTCGTCAGCTTAAAAAAAAAGTTATATGGGTTTATTGCGTAAACAATAAAGCTTTTATAACGTCATAATAAAAGTATAGTTTTTCATCATGATAAAAATATGCATTTTGCAGCTCTGTTATTTTATTACATTTGACACTTTGATTATATGCAATACCTACGTTAGAGAAATTATATTTTTAAACATTTTTATTTTATTTTATTTTAATTTTTTTTTTTTGTATCTGGTTATTCATTTCACGTAAATAGTATGGAGATGAATCAGTCAGGTAAATGATAAAAAAAACTCCGGAAGTCCAATAAAACGTGCGATTTGTTCCAGCGATAGTGCATGCCCATAAGAGACGCCCCTAAGTTTTGAATCGCTCTATATGATAATATATTTTTTACTTTTGAGCCGTCATTGAGACTCCCCAAATCAAGCAAACTGAACAACAAAAATTACACATGGATTATACTATATGAATGTCGATCAATATTAAAAGCTACCTATATTTACATTGCGCCAGATCGCCGATTTTCGTAATTTTTTGATAAATTTAAACCCGTGATTGTATCCTTATACTAATGTGTTCATAATAATAGTAATTTAAAACCAATTTTTGTAAATTAAGTGTTTTCAGAACAAAATATTTTTTACTATTATGTTGTATGTTTTAGTATTAGAATATAGATATAAGATACTTAAGGTCAATTAAAATAACTAAGCCCCATAAACTTATTTGGCCTTTGAATTTTAGATTTAATACTGTGGGCGCTTGTTTATCACAATACCTCTTTGGCTCTTTTTACATCATCCAGAAACCCGTAAAAGCTTTTTTACTGATCATATTATAATTACAGGTGACAAAAGAGATAAGAAAAAAACAACATTGTAAAACAAATACATCCAGTGCCCCGCTCAGAAATTAATAACAATTAATACGTTTTGGTATCTCCATAGTAAGTTTTGGTACAAAATTAATTTTCAACTTTTCAATTTATGTTTTTGCCAACTTTTAGTAAATATCTAAAACAACTTTGCTTATTAACACTGATCTTAAAAGTTGATAAAAGTTGATATCGTCTTTAATACCATTACATATTCGACTCGGCGGCAATATCAAATCGTGCCATGGCAATAATATGATTACCTTTCTGTTTTTTAATCACAAACGCTTAAAACCCTCTTATATCCGCAACACGTGTAAAAATATCATTATATGATAATGTTATTATTTTTAACAATAAAAATCACGAACAGAAAGCTGAGTCACAGTCAATTCACACGAATCCACGGGGAGCACAAAACGTGATGTCCATCACAGATTGCTTGAGCGCAGACTGAAAGTGAAATACAACTGAATGCAGTTGGAATTCTACATGTCGTGTAGCTCATTCCGAGAAAACATCAGCTTATAGTTAAAGCATTACACAGACACCATTACGAAGATTTGTTCGAAACTCACGAGCCAAACCATGGTCCTGTTCTAGGTGAATATAAAATAGTACAAGATTAATTATATTATATTTGTAACACGGCGCATTGATTATGCAATTGTACTGCATGACGAAAATCAGTTAATAACAATATATTAATAATATTATTTGATAGGTAATAGTAGTTATAATAATATGGTTTTAATTATCATTTTAATGTAATATGTAACTGCCAACTATTTAGATATCCACACAAAATAAATTGTACTATAATATATTGTAATAATCAACAGCAATAACAGAAACATTTAACTATAATTAAAATAATGATGATAATTAATATGTGAGCGTGACGTGTCTGGTTCACTTTAAAATAAATTATGTTTCAGAATGTGTGATTTTTTAAAGATCGACATGCAACCATATTGTATAACATTGAAATATAACAGTATGTAAGGACATTTTAATAGAACAATCATTTATTGATTGTTTTTACTCGAATATATATTACAACGGGTACGAGTTAAAACTAATTATACATCGGATGAATAAGTGGTTATTTTGAACTTATTTTAAAAGTAATATTTTTATTTTTTAATAATACATGTATTGTGAGTACTTACAACTATAACAATATGTAAATTATTTTTACATAAATGATCATGTAGTCTATAGTAATTGTTTTTTTTTTTTGTTTAACATAGGTATTATTTATAATAACCATAACATTTATAAGCATTACTACAGAACTTCACGCAGTTATGATTCTTTTTTCAATCATAAAATACTTTTAATACTATTTATAATATGTATTATTAACAAATTAAATATTTATATGATTGCATGCATGATATGTGAATTGTACAGCCACGGTTACGGTTATCAGTGTAAAATGTATTACTTTTCATATTCTACTATTTTTTTTAGGTTCTTAGCTAACATAAGACTTTATTACATTGATTAATTTTATAATTTTATTGTTTTTATATATTTCAAAATATGAAAATTTAACTTCATTTTATTGGTATGATTAACTGATGGTTCAATTTTTTTTTTGGTGCAACGAAGAATGCCAAAAAACCAAAGTGACATTTTTAAAAACTCTAGACGAGCGTCAGTTTCACCATGCTCTGTAAAAAATCTTTTTTTTTTTAATATCATATAATTCATCATTACTTTTCAATTTATTATAATAATAATGCACCGCTGTGTCCCGTGACAAGATGATCGAAACGAGACATGTACTCGACACCAAGTCTACTGTAGGGCTTTTTTTCATATTTTACATATTATATAATATATTATTATAATCCGTACCTAGATATACGATAATTTGCAAAATCAATGAAACATCACGTTTTATTTTTCATTATAATCGATATAAAAGCAAAATATTATAATAATGTATTTTTATGCTAAACGAACAGCGTTTATTTTATTGTATACACGTATGCATCACTGTGAAGTGCTGACCAAATATTATACGATAAGTGAGCCGGACACGTGTAAACCGATGGTAATTATATCATTTATGTTAAAACTTCAAACGGCAAAACGATTCAAACATCCAACAATTTGTGATATATGTGTTGATAAATAAACAAATGTTTGACATTTGGGAGAGTGAAATAAATGTTTTACGGGAAAAAAAATTCAGAAGTTGAATCAAATCACAGACTAGAGCTACATCAGGGACTGAACATTTTAAAACACCTAGAGTTAATATAACAATATTCAGAACGGCTCACTCATCTGATTGCAAACTGCTACTAACCGAATTTTTTACACCTGTATTATAATAGTACTTTTTATGTCAAGAGTGCAATTTATTATTTAATTATTTTTTATTTATTACATACATGCCATTATTGGTATACAATTTAATATCGCAACTCCACGATGATCACTAAAAATATAATATATTATATTTTAGTCAAGAAGAGATTTTATTTTACATCATACTATACTATAAATAATTATATTATATTATGTATATAATGTGATAACTGATAATAATATAGCCCGCAAGTTCGGGCAATGTTAAATATTACCACGAGTGGGTATTCGTTGGTTTCATTCAAATTGAATTAAATTCCAAGTAAATAATTAACGATGTATAAATTCCTATTGAGTAAATACATACTAATATGGTAAACTTTTTTTTTTAACATTACGATAGTATGCATAATATTCATAATTTGGAAAACATAATAAACATACCTACGCTATATAAATGTATATGTGTGTATTACTCCCTGCATACTCACTATGTTATTTACTTAATAAGTATATTGCCTTAAAAATTCTGTAATATTCAGATTGTACCACGAGGACTTGGCCATTTACACTAAATTTACATAATCAAATATCAAATCCTGCGGTGATTCATTCTGTGTATACAATTCAAAAACAATAAATTGTGAAATACAAGACAATTCTTTAGCACTGATTTCAATCGAATGTAAAATCATTATAGCATATAACAACTCACTCTATTCAACATTATTCACCAGAGTATTCAATAATCAAACTAGTTGATAAATAATCATGGTTGTAAGGAGATATAGTAAATTGTAAGACAGTACACGAATGCACAATATTGTAGTATCTCAATAAGTGAGAATTATTAAATATGCATTTTATAAAAATAGTTTATTTTAATATAGTAGATGTAACACATTTAAATCGAAAAATGAATGTACAGTTGCATTAGAATCGTTTAAGTAACCAAATTATAATATAATTTATCTCTATTATTTAGAATTAAATTTTAATTATTACGGTTTTTACTATTTATTTTTGCACAACAGAAATAATTGAATTAAAAAATACAAGGTTAAATTAATTGTTTGTTGAAAATGTAAAGAAGTTTATTAGTAGTGTGTAGAGTATTTAACTTCTACAACTGGCATTTCCATTTTCTTCAAAACTGTTGTGCTACGTATACCTACATTACATTTTAAAATTATAATCAAAGATTAATCATTGTGATGTAATCAATAATGTTTTCAAATTCCCGAATCTGACGAATCATAATTTTATGTTTGCTCTTATATTATTGATGTGTGTGAAATTTATATGTCCGTATATGCATTAGAACTGTTTCAAGAGCACGTCATATGACTAATAAATAAATTCAAATTTTATTATACTTGCCTAATATAATATACTATTTGTATGTTATCCGTGCTTACATAATAATTATTATTAGAAACGGTTTTAAAAGCACACACGTCATAATTAAAAAGGCACCGCGTGTTTACGTGGAAGAAACCAAAAAATACTTTTCTGATGTGTAATATGTTTCAACTATTTTGAGTATACCTCGCCATCGATCAGGTCACTGTTTCATGGTAAATCATTGTATACGAAAAACAATTCCAAAATGGATTTAATCTATTTCTAGGGATATGTACGATATCACAATACTGTGGGTTTTGTCCACTAATAGCTTCAATGGCCAAACTCCATTCAATATTTTCATTTTTTATGTATCCCGAAAAAACTAAACTTAATATATAACATTAATAAAATTAATTCAATAGTATTCAATAAAATAAAATACGCACATATGCAAATCAAATATTTTCAATCAATATCTCATATCTCATCAAATCTGCATTCAAGCCTGATTCCCTCACTACTTTTATATCGTGAAAATACAATGTATAATTGACCATGTGTAAATATAGTCTCTTTACGCATAACAAATAATCAAACTTTCTCAAAGCTTTGTCCCTATGATTTATTAATTATCATGGCAAATGTAAGATTCCCTGTGAATTGCAATATTTTTAAGATGAAAGGAATATCTGAACTTCCACTTGTTCCAAGTGTTATGCAATATTACCATTCTTGTCTCGTGTCAAAATCTCACAATTTGATTTATAGCCTTGTCGATTTTAATTACTTTTAATCGTGTCCCATTGTACAAACAATCAGGAACACACACATTTTTTAATAACATCACAATACGACCTGGTTGCAGATTAAGTGAAGTGGATGGCAGTTCTGAAGGTGTCAGGGATGCAAAATACTTAGGTGGATAACATAATGACATTTTTTGCTATCAGCACCACCCACGCCAAGAGAAACAGCTGCATCAGCGAAAACACACTAAATGTTATCACTGGGTAATCTTGATAAAATTGAATAATTCACTTTCTTACGTCAACATTCAAAGCAGCTAAAATTGCTCTCGTACTCATGGACTTTTAAGTCCAAAGGAATAAATTCCAATTGGATACAACTCAAAAATCAAATTATTACAAAGCAAATCTTCAAAGATATCGGAAGTCTTGATCTTATTATTACAGATTTGATCTCCATCGGCTCTCATATTTTTCGGTAGATTACATTTTTCAAACAAACGCTTATGTTCACTGTTTTTTGAACATAACTCGTAAAGTTTGGAGAAGGCAATTTTCGTCGCAACTTGAAACACTTGTCCCAAATCTCATCATAGGGTAAATTATTTACCAGAAAATTGCAATTTTGGATCAAATATATCTCATATCGCTATATAATTGTTGAAAATTCAAAATTTGTGGTATCATGTAGGATTCATCCCAAATAAATCTGTATCAGTTAAATTTGTTTCATATTTGATGCCAAATTAACGTTATTGGTAGTATCATTTAAATCATTAATGTTTGAAATTTTTTGATTTACATAGGTTGAGATAATTTTTGGTTATAACATGACAATATAGGTGAGTCTTAAGTTAAAAAGGATCGTGGTATAAATAAAATATGTTTTGCGAGTTTCTTCGTGTAAATAGTAACGTCAAATATTTATAAAAAAATATTATACCCATGTATTTTAATATTTCTATTTTCTATATGACTAAATAAAACATATTTTGAAGAATCATGTTTGGTTCCTACATTTTAAATTTTTTTGACAGAGAGACAAACATTATATCAACTTAAATCATACGTTGTCATCAATTTATAAACTTGAAAAATCTTTGCATAGCCCAAGGGCTAAAATATCTTATTTATTTATTTGTTATGAAATATACGAGTTATCATAATATCATGTTTAAATATGGTAGTATAAATGTTTGATGTATGTTTCAGGTATCTATTGTTATTTTTTTTATGATACACAATAAAAAAAAATACAGAATCAATTTTGTCAAAATCTGGTGTCGTGTGAATAAATTCCGTCTTTCCCGATTGTTTTCCCATTTCTAAAAAAAGTAATGAGATTTCTACCACTCAAGTTACCAACTAGATCAATATGGATACCTGAAACCACCATAAAAATAGCGATTTTCGGTAATAGTTTTTCTTCTTACCATGGTGATGATAGACACGAAAAAGCAGACATCATTGTAAACCCAACACATTTTTCGCTCCACTCAGAATCTAAAATACTACATTTTTCACTAGTTTCCGTAACACGATCTTTGTCGGTTCAGATTAGCCCAAATAATGTATTTCATTCGATAGTTAAAAATAATTACTTGAGTGGTGATTAATAATATAAATGTTATTAATATAATTAATTCATCGCCTACAAACATATATACACACATCTGGTCGAAGTAATGAGTGATGATCATCATAGTGTACTGAAAATTAATCAGTCATCGTAGAAACAAAACTATATCAACCCAAATTATCTAAGAATTAAAAACATATTTGTATTTATTATATGAATATGTGCCAGTTGATTGAACTAACATTTGTTTGAAGTATATATATGTTTGATTACATCAAAGTATTATTCGTTAAAAAAAACAATTCACATGAGATCATTTTCTAGTTAAAACAAATTACAATTAAGTTAATAATTGAATTATTGTTACAAAAAATGTTTATTTATTAAAAGTATTGAGAAAACTACATTTTATAAAATTATTAAGATGATAACCAATGCGATACGTACTATAATGATAGGAATTCAATTTTTGAATATATTCTTATTTTGAATAAGTAAAGAATTAGATACTAGATAACACTAAAATTCTTTCTTAAACCTTAAAATGCAAGCTACTCAACAAGCTATAAATATTAAGATAACACGCTATACAGTTATTAGTGACGTGATGTACTTGGTTAGGGATAAGCTAAAACTAAAATATACACATATTATTTTAATGCGCCTACATCAAACATAAAAGAAGACGTCATTTTTCACAAAAACCTTTTTTTAAGGTTCTTTGTGAAGTTATTAAATTAATAAACATTTACTTAGTAATTGTACTACAAGAAATTATATTTACAATATGAGGTTTGAAACATCATAAAATATATTATACTATAAGTAGTGAAATCTTTAATTATGAAATTAACTATAGTTATTATAATATAAATGAGCTTAATTTAGGTTTACTATTGCAAACTGAATCATTTTGGAATCATTTTTTCAGTTGATAACAAAAACTATATTCACTATTCAGTATCTAACGACTAAAAATGCATAATTGTAGATAAATAAGCATGTTCTTACACAATAATATGATAATAACAAAAAAAACGAATTTATTAGGCAACTATTTAGATATTATAATCGTTTTTTCAACGATAATGTTAGGGCTTAATTATTTGCTTGTGAACATTTACAACTACACACATTTTCTACTTTTATATTAAAATTATTTGTATGATATGGGGTTTTTGAATTGTGTACTATTATTTAACCATCGTTATTTTTTTATCAAATTTAAATTAAAGGCAAACATGTTACACTGACTATGCGAATGTTAGTGTAATCGCAATCGATGTTTAGAATCTACATATTTCAATATACAGATACCGAATAGCCAATATTACTATATTGATATATTATACCAATATGTTTGTACTAAATATACGTTAATGAAATTCTATATTGAAGAATCAATTAATGCATCATATTCGACAAAACAATAATGCATTTGCTGAATGCATTTAAAAACCATTAGAGAAATATCAACATTTAACTACACTTATCAAAAAATACATAAATTGGAAAATACAGTACACTATACACTACATTAATTTTTGTCTACACAAAATCATATTCTTATTAAATTAGAAAATGGACTTAGATATTTGGAAAATGGAAGTTATGTAAATTATCGAACCCACAAACCCTGTTCATGACGCTATGAATGATTTAGCATATTATAATGGTGTTAAAGAGAATTCAATTTTAGGGTTTCAGCGGGTATAATTAGAAATTAAACTACATTATAATAATTATTGTTATTATTATCATTGTTATACACACATAACATTTAATAATATAGTAAACTATAAAATGTCTCAACAAGGAAATAGGTATTAATATTTTGTTAGGTAGTAATTGTACACAGATAAAACTCTTGTTTTAACATTTTATTTGTACGTCATGTTTGTCATGCCAATTAAATTTCCTCTATAGAAAACCAAAAAGATCCCAATATGTAGGCATTTTAAGTAATTATGTGAGAGTTATTAATTACGATCATAGCGTAAAAATCAATACTGAAAGTTATTAAAACATTGGATAAAGTAATGTAATTTTTTTTTTTAAATATTTATTGGCTTCAACTAAAAGTTATTAAAGCTCGTTTAGATAATTAAATTGTTTATTTTCACTATATTTTAAGATCATTTGTACCAGTACACGATTTGCGTTTCGAGTTTAGATACAACTAGGTTTATATTTTTTATTCTGTAAATAAATTGTTATTTACCTGCTTATAATATAGTTCCTGAATTTAATTTTGCATAAACGGAAATTTCTAATTAGATACAAAACTTATTTCAAAGTTCACTTAATTTCCTATGGTGTAACGTGAGTTGGGCCGATTGAGGATCAATACATATATTTTATACATAGGTAATTCCATGAGGGTTTTCAGGGCCCTTTGAATTATAATTTAAACTATAGCCAGGGAGCTTCAGAAAATAAAGTTAAAATGATACGTTGTAATTGATTCATTTATTATTACCGCACACAATGAGAAAATAAGATTATATACAACGTGGGGACGGTCACGAAAGGGAAAATTTGTTTGTGTAATATATAGCTAAAGATGTTAAAAAACATTATTATCAATAATTTATCGCTCAAGAACAATTGAATCATTGTGGAACACGATAACACACTTGAATTTGTTTGGACGAACAGAAAAAATATAAATACAAATTGATAATTAGTAGTTTTTTTATTTACATAAGATTCGGTATCGATACCAATTTCCTTCACCTGTGTCCTTTAAACTAGTTTCTTAAATTGTGTGTCTTATTCCGAACAAATTATTTACTTGAGTGTTAGTTATTATTTTATGATTGACTAATTCTATAATAATAAAAAATAATGAAATAATACTACAATAACTCTAATGTTGTTAATATTTTAAACAATGTGTATTTTTTTTTTTTACTTCTGTTGTTTTTTCTTATGTCGCCATTATCGAAAAACTACCTTCCATTTATTACTATTGTACGTTCAATAAAATTATGTTTAGTAATAAAATTCAACACTTAAATTAGAAATAAGAATAATCTATATTTTAAAATAAATATAAATTATAATGAATAGTCTGCAGGGTTACGCTAACAGTAACCCACATAATAACAGAGTGCCACCAATTCGCTGACGAAAGCAACAATTTCAACATACCGCTCATCATGAACGAAGCACTTGAACCAGACTCCAAAGACATATTAAATATATTAGCTTTCCTAAAGAAGACAGAACTGTATAATAAAATCTAATCAATCTCTATGCTCATATCAAAAACTAATAACCTATGTCGTTGATGTTTTTTTTAACTCAATAAAAAAAAAAAACTGTAATGAACTAATTTTGTTAGTCAATTTGAATTTCAAATATATTTTCAAAACTGCATTTTCTAAAAACGCTTAAAATATAAAAATAATCACATACTTTTTTGATAATTAAATGTATTTGAAATATACAAAGTAAATGTTGGAAAGATTACTGACCTTAAGTGCATAGCTTACACAACATTTCCATACATTCCGTCTACACCGAATAAATTAATGCAAATTCAAAATTAATTTTATAATCAATCTGCGACGACCGTCGTATGTCGCGTATGCATATATCATATATTATGTAAAATGGTTATGCGAAACGTCATTATCGTTGGGCGTACGACCACACTCTTGTTGACAAGATATGATATTCTAAATGATTAAGACTGAGTAAATAATCTACCGAACCATCAAACTCAAAGTAACCAGAGAAATTATTTGAAAATTGAGGCTCATATAATAATATTTAGTTTCCGTGTGAAAATGCAGCTCTATTAATCTGGTATTAATACCTACTCTATTAAAATATCAGTTCACCGTCGTTATTATTTATGTTTTGTGAGGTCGACGGTCGTGCTTTTTCGTTAACCAAGAAAAATGTACCTTATTAAATTACAATAACAGTACAAAAAATATCATTTACACAAACAACTGGATTTAATAATATTTGTAATTCGTATCACTAGGTATTAAATATTGTAAGCTTATGATTTTTATCTGCCCCCGTAAACTTGAGAATTTGGACAATACATAATAAATGTCTGGGGATTATATGATTCAATAATGGAAAACCCTTCAAAAAAAGAATTATTTTATCAGAACGCGTAATCACTAATAATATAATATTATGTAACATCAAATGGAATGCAAAAATTGTTTTATTTTATTTCATACGGACTTTTTGTGAAGTAACTTTGTGAAAAATTCATGGAAAAAACTAAATAACCTGATAAATATTTTAAGTACAAATCGAATTACATGCTAAGGATAATACATCGTTTATTTAAAAACAAAACTAGAAGTACAAGAGTCAATCGCCCAATATAGCGTTTCTCAATTTTCTTTGATCACAATAATAAAATATGTACATAACATATTACTAGTCTAGAAATTTCACACGTTATTAAATAGTTGAATTCACTCTTCATCATGTACAAGGTCTCATACATGTAACTCGAGTTGGAGTTTTAATAAAATAATTATATTTTGTTGGTATTGATCTATTGAATTACATACGTATTAATGTGTGTTATCATATAACTGGCACGTCATGTTATTTGTTCATGAATAGTGTTGGACTCACATGAAAATGAAATGTGAAGATAACAATATAATCTTAAAAAAGATATTTAACACTCACCGAATTGCCTTAAGTCTACTCGTTAAATATGTCTGCTTTTTTAATGCCAATTCCAAATGGTAGGTACTTACTCAACCTATAAACAAAACAATAAAAATTATTTTATCCAACAATGGTATTATTTGGTTAAAATGATTTAAGTACTTAGTTATATCATACAAATACAATAGACTTATAAGAGAGAATTCCGATGACTTTTTATATTCTATAAATGTATTAAATGATCGATTTTTAACAGTTTATTATTATTAATACAATATTGTTAAAAACACAATTATAAGAACATTTTTATTAATACAAATACTACGGTGATGTAATTTTTCAATAATAATTTAATAATTACTTTTAAAAATCAACAACAATGCTGAAATAAACTTTTTACTTAAAGAGTATACAGCTTAGACATCACTTAATAAAAATGTATTTTCAAAATAATCATTGGAACAAAATGCAATTCAAGCGATTAAGTAAACTCTTTGGGCCACACATTTATTGTATGAGTATTATTTTTTATGAATAAAAATTTTTTTTGTTTTTAAAATGCATTATATACATAACAGTCCATTTATCAAACACTTAAGTGTACAAAATATTTATATTAGTTTACTAGCTTTTTTTTAATTTTAAAGGTTTTTTTCCTGACTTGTCATCTAGTTAGGAATTTATAAAATTATGACAATAAATAGTCCAATAATTAATATAATTATAATAATGAATACCACTTATAATAACTATATAATAGTAGTAGTACTTAACTTCATTGTCTATTTTTTATTTTATCCTAATTTATTGTTTTCCTTATGTATCACGAATGTGTATATAATCATACATTTTTATTATTATTTGAGAACATTATGGGTACAGGGTATACGTTAGAGCCTATGAAAGATAGTAGTATTGTTTAGTATTATTTAGGTTGATAGTATTTCACACTACTATCGTGTTTTATTTGATGCCAAGGAAGCATTTATAAAATAAAGATAACATTTTGAGTTGCGTAGGTATGCAAACATAGAACATTTTTATTTAGAATAAATTGTATATACCGGGTCATTAACAAAGCATACAATCTACTCACCTACAATTTTTCCTCAAATTAGCATTGTTCAAATTCCGACATTAGAATTTTGAAAATAATGATACACTATCTTTGTTAAATATTTAGATTTTTTGTACCATTTAGTCAGGGTCATGTGGCCAATAAATTATTTTTAAATTAGATCCACTTTATTTTTTTTTTAACCGTTAAGTAAGTATTTTTTTTTAATTTCAGTAAACAACAAAATCTGAACAACTATTTTTTGAGCTATTAAAATATTGTATGTACTTAGCATAATATAGTCCATACTAATAGCTAATTTTTATAAAAAATATTGTGGCTGTATAAATTTTAAAATCATAGTAAGACTAATATTATTATATTTACAATTTATGCTTTGTCAAAATGTTATGTAAAACCATTAATAACGACTATTAATTTTAGTACATAAAGTTGAACAACTAAAAAACCAATAGTTCCACATTTTGACTAGAGTACGACGATATTTTCAAGAAATAATGCATTTACACCCAATTTATTTGCAACAGAAAGATTGTGTCTTGTTGAAAAAAAATAAGCCACAACAGTAACCCACAGGACACTATTTAATGGTAGGTATAAAAATATAAGTTTTTGAAAATATGGTCTTTAAGTGTATACTTAAAAAACCTAACAGTTCCAATTTAAAAAAAAGATACATTACGAAAGGATAAAAAAAGGTGAGTAATCGGCACGTAATTTTGCCGTTTATACATATAATGCTAGGCAAGAACATAAAAAAATAAAATAATAGTTAATTGAGAATGGGCCGAACTAAACAGACAGCAATACGAATACACTTGCCTTTCTTCACTCACCTTTATGTATACAGCTATTGCATTATTAGTATTGTTAAACATTTTAGAACAATGATAAATCATCAAATTCGAAAATCGTTTCGGCAGAGCATATGCTTCCAATATTGTTCATTTCTTGTGTTTTTCTTTACAAATAAGATAAGTACTAAGAAAATAAAAATAAAAAATGGTATTTTTAAAGTACCAAGTTGATAAAATGTACAGTAAATAGAACGCTATTATTAAAACTTATCTCCAACCAAAAAAAGTTTTGGAAAAAAATAATCATAGCTATTACAAAAAATATATTCCATGTTTCATTCTGAACGTCAAGTCTTCTTAATTAAAATTTTATTTTGCTTATAGTAAAAAACAATTTGTCAGAATTGTAGTTTTGGTGATTGTTTTAACAGCAATCACTCATTATTAAAAAAATTATTGAAGTTTTTGAATATATATTTTTTTTTTTAATAATTTAAATTTATAATAAAATTACATTTTACTTTTTAAGAGCATTAAAATATTTTTGATTTTATATTTTGAAGGGTTTTTAGTGTTTAGTTAGTTAGTTAGTTGATTAGTTATGGGAATTTAAAATGTATAAAAGTGTGATGTGATGTGGCACATTTTACCGCTCAATAATATGAAGGTCCACTAGGCATATTAATCATCTAAATATCACATCAATTATGTAAATTATCAGCGAGATATTTCGTTTGGAATATCAAATCAAAAATATTTCAAAAAAAGAAAATCTTAGAATATCATAATGATAAAAATTAAATACATGTCTTGCGTATATACTACATATTTAAAATTTAACTGCTATCAATTTCCCAAGCCCCGTTCTTAAAATATATATCTTATTCTAAAACACGATTCTACTGTTGTAGTCCATTCAATTATTCATGGCAATAATAATTAATCAAAATGACGTCAAACACTAATATAATTATACTACACCTGGTCTCACAATGGACCATGTTATTTAATTAGTACCTACTGCTAGTCATTAATTGGAAAAAATACGCGTAACACTAAAGCATTAACAATTGGGAATATTTATATTAATTGTTATAATCAAAAGTATCGCAAGTACATTTTTCATTTGAGCTTTCATATTTTATTTGCTCGGCTGTACTTCATCCAAAATTAGGTGAAAGGTATTTAAAAAAATGAATTTTACTTTCACTTAAAAAAGTTGATAAAAATCAAAAAACGCTTTATTTATACATTTCAACTAAAAAATTATAGGTATATTGATAATTATCTATAAATGGATTCCTTTTTTAAGAACATTAAAACTTGTAAAATATTTTTTTTTATTTAATCTTTTATTAACAAAACAAAATAAATTTGGACTTACTTTAAATACAGTGTCCTACCATAGTTTTTCACTGATGTAAATAAAGCCACTCAATATTTCACTAGCACTTTAAATAACCTAAAAATCCATGCCTCAGCTGAAATATCTATCTCCTCAAAAACCAAAAAATTGAAACCATGGGCCACTACCGCGATAATTAACTCAATAAGACAAAGAGACCGTCTCCATTTACAAGTTAAGAAACACCCCCTTAATTTAAATTTAAAAGATTACTACGTAAAATTTAGAAACAAAATTACAAAAATAATAAAAACTGCAAAGATCCTTTACTACAAAGCAGAATTACTAAAATCTGGAAATAACACAAAACTTAAATGGCAGACTATTAATAATATCTTAGCAAAAAATAAGAAATCAAGTAACTTTAAAGAATTATTAAATAACTGTAAAAACATAAATGATTATACTGATGAAAACCCCGAATATATTTTGGCTGAAAAATTTAATAAATATTTTACAAATGTAGCTACCGATTTAATTACGTCACTAAAAAACCGTAAAAATACCTACAATTACACTACAAACTTCGACTATAATTTGCAAAACAAGGTATACTTTAATAAATTCGACCTAATCACTCATACTGAAATTTTTGAAGCTATCTCTAAATTAAAAAACGGATCTTCACCCGGTCTTGATAAGATACCCTCCGATTTACTAAAAAAACATAGTTTAACATTTTGTAAACCATTAAGTCATATTTTTAATCTATGCATATCACAAAATAAAGTACCAGATGCCTTTAAAGTAGCTATAATAACCCCCACACATAAGAAAGGTCCTATCTCAGCTCTAGAAAACTTTCGTCCGATATCAGTTATTTCAAACATAGCTAAAACATTTGAAAAAATCATAAAAAAAAAACTTATATCTTTCTTAGAATCAAACAATCTTCTTTTTGAATGTCAATTCGGTTTTAGACCCAATAGAAGCACGGACCAAGCATTAACGAATGTCACAAAACTTATCTATACTGCACTCGATGAAGGAAAAAAATGTGCTACAATTTATTTAGATCTGGCTAAAGCCTTCGATACAGTGGATCACAATAAACTTCTAAGTAAAATACAGAATATAGGCATAACTGGATCGGCCTTGTCTCTCATTAAATCTTATCTAGAAAACAGAATACAGAGGGTAAAAATAAACAGTACTATCTCTAGTGAAAATATTATAAAATGCGGAGTACCTCAAGGTACTACACTATCTCCGGTTCTCTTTAACATCCACTTAAACGATATAAAATTACTTAAGTTAAATAGTAAAACAGTGTGTTATGCAGACGACACCGTACTGATCTGTATTGGTAGTTCTTGGAGTGAAGTATGCCAAAACATTGAAGTCGATCTTAAATCTATCCATAATTGGTTGAGCGATAACAGTTTATTTCTAAATCTCAATAAATCAACCATCTTACTCCACTCACTGTCTGAACAAACTTTACCACCCATACACAATATAAAAATCCACGAATCCAACTGTAATACATTGAAAAGCTGTGACTGTAACTCGGTTAGTATTGTCAAAAACTGTAAATATTTAGGCATAGAAATGTGTTCTGATATGAAATGGATAAACCAGATTACTTCTGTCACAAATAAACTAAAAAAAATGATTTACATAATGAAAGAATTACGTGAAATATTGCCTTTCAAAGACATCAGAACTATATACCTAACACTATTCGAGTCAATAATATCGTATGGCATAATCGGATGGGGTGGTGCCTACAACAACGCTCTTCTACCGCTCCAAAAATGCCAAAACACTATACTCAGGGTCGCAAACAAAAAAAATTGGAGATATCCAACCGATAAGCTTTACGAAGACTTTAATGTCCTCAATATAGAACTCTTATACCTAAAAACAATCACCATATATCTGAAAAAACACAATCAGTTAGTTTCTATATATTATGGGGTCAACACCAGATATGCAGATAGTAAATTTTCCCTAGATTGGCCCTCAAAAACTAGTTGCCGAAAAGTTTACTATTTTTTGGGAACGCAGATAGCTAACTTAATGCCCAATGATATGGTTAATTTACCGCTACCCATATTCAAAAAAAAAATTAACCACTGGCTACGATATGAATATGTGTGTAAAACATAAAATTGTATGTAACATACTAATTTAACGCTTATAATAGTTACTAGAATTATTTATGTGATTTATTTATGAAAAACTGCTTATTTGTTTTTTAAAAATGTAACATGTACCTTAAAACAATAAGAATTATTTGTAATCTAAGATAACTCATGGGTCTCCACACGAGTTTTCCTCAGTGAGGCCCAGTAATCTTTCGATATTAATTTAAATAAAAAAAAAAATAAAATAAAAATAGTCATATGATAAGTCAGAAATATAAGTACATATTATTAGCATTTTCAATTTGGTAAGTTATGTTGTATTATGAAAGAATTAACCAAGACAAACTGTTTGCCTAAAGCAATCTTAATAAAAAAATACTAAAATACTGTTATATTTATGAATCTTTTTTTTATATTGAAAAATCTAAGTATTAAAAAAATAAATGTAAATTTATGAATCAATCAATCGAAAACGAAATAGAATTCAAGTATTTGAAAATATCATAATATATCGTAAAGCAACACATTTTCCCGTCATATTATGTGTCCAGTGTCCAGTACACTCCAATATGGTAGTATGCCAATAAACAATGGTCGTTAAAGAACCAATTATTATTATTCTATTTTATAAGTGTTCCGGGGTCAATTTAGGAACCTCTCATCAGTGACTTATAATATTATACGTTAACCCAAACAGGAAATTGTGGTCGGAAACAACTGATACCACTACGATATTTCACAAAAATAATTTCCTGGCGATAATTGAACCATAATACAGTACTTACGATGACGGCTTAAAATTAATTCAACACGTCCAACTTTTTTTCAAAAAATCACTAAGGTTTTCAATCATCCACAGATGAAGACAAACGCCATAATTTGTAAAAATATTTGAAAAAGTCTATTATGACCTCATAATATATTTAGTATTATGATTTATTTTGAACAGTACAGTAATAGTGTTTATACATTGCATTATATACAACATCGGTGTACTAAATTCATGTTCAGAACACATAAACACAAAATGTAGAACAGCGAAGGACAACATTACGGAATACGTATTCGAATTTAGTATCTAAGTTATTGCTGTGCGGTTTAGTTATTTATTATTCAAATGCAATAAATATATCTTAAGCGTTTTATTCTGTAGAGGAAAAGAAAGACTTAGGACAACAATTATGCGAAACATTTGCATGGGATAAAAAAAATAATCACCAACATTTATAAATGGGAATTAAATGGTCCATAACTCATAGTTGTTTCGTATTCTTACCTCTCTTATTAAGCAATAATTTTTAGAAATTGTATGTCATGTATCAATGCACTATGATTAACGAACAAGATGTTCTACGAGCATATAGAAAATTTTTTATAAATAAATCGTTTTCATAGGTAGTATAATTTAATAATTGTCGAACATATATCAATCAACAAATAAACCATACTTAACAGTTTTAAATTATTTTTATTTTTATAGCATTTACTCGTACGCATGATATTATATTTCAACAAAGTGCTCAATAAATACACATTTTAACTTAACTAAATCAAATAATTAATTAAAAAGCTAAACCCTAATGAGTAATTATTTATAACACTCGTTATCTCGAAAAGTATTAACGTTTTTAAAAATATATAAACATATATATTTATTTACTATTTTTATACTTTTTAATAACATCATACAGTTTTTATTTCATACTCCGGAGTATAAAATGTTTTTGAGAATTTTCAATCGAATTTCAAATAAGTAGTTAATTGGTTGTAAGTGCCTATTTTAAGATTAGATGAATAAATAGCAGTGGATCATATTTTTTAGGACGCCCGTTTGCAACATCACTTGTCACATCAAAACTTTAAACATACGTATTATATAACTAATTAACAGAATTCATTCGAAGTTCGAACTTAATAAATCTTAATTCTCAACAAATTATTTCTCTTAGGAATATAAAAATAAAAAAAATAGGGAAAATATGTAGTCCTGAAATGAATTTAAATGAACAAAATGTTTTTAAAACGGTTAAGGTACCAAATTTTTTAAATATATTTTGAGCTTTTTTAATGTTAAATAAATATCACTCAGTAGGTATGTATATAATAATAATAATGACGTTAGTGTAAATAATATTATTCCAATATAACTAATTATTTAATATTACTAATGAAAAATAATTCAAAGAAATCAATATTTTTTACCTAATTTATAAATAATCTCCATAGGTATAACATTGAATTTTAAAAATATTTTTACAAAAAATATTAAAAGTAACACAATTCAATATTAATTACAAAAGGTTTGACTCGCGCAAGGAAAGCCATATCGACGACCACCATCGTCCAACCCGCATACATTTGTCATCGCTTTATTATATTCAAACAATTTCGACCGAACTTTCCAAACAGTTCGTATAGCCGGAGACAGTGTCTCAATAATTTGTGATTATGTGACCGGTATTGTCAAAATTCTAACTGCGAAACGACGTGGATTATTGTGTTGGTGGAATTCGCGGTGACTGCTGATCAAACTACAGGCATTAATAATCATATCGACGATATAACATAATAGAAATATAATTCACTGGGATATAGGAGTAACAATATGAAACTATATGAACATAATGACCTTGTATTTGACCCAACCCTAATATTTTAAACGTCACAGCTATTATCGCATAATGTTCTAAAATATACATTAAATCTCAAAATACGAAAATTTTAATCGGTAAATTTTAAGAATTGATTGCTCGTTATTATTTATAATTGTGTATCCTACTTTTTGCAAGAATTGTCATCAGTTTCGGCTTCGCGAAGTCGTCGAATTCGAGAAATTGAAATTTTTTTCTTATCCAGAAAATGATTAGGACGTGACATTACGTGAATTGACAAAAAAAAATTCTTGGTCAATTACATGAACTGGACAACGATTAATATTAAACGCTATACTCGATTTATCAAACATTAATAGCCACCTGGCTTAAATTTAATTATGACACTGAATTGTAAAATTTTACGCTTTGTTTCACAGACATAATATATTGTGTATTGGGTACAGCCTACACTCTAGACAGATACACAGTTGTAAAATGTTCTGCTTAGTATTCATTATTAAATTGTTACGAGTAAAATTGCATAAACGTGAACTAAAAATCTAAACGACCGTTCTGTATGTTACATTATGATAATATATGCAGTATGCACGCAATAAAAGAAATACGGAGTCGATATTGTAAAACAAAAAACTCCCGTTAAATATTAAAACCTCCGTTTCAGAGGTCGGCCACCGCAAATCGATTTCGAGAAATTTCGGGCTGAAATAGAATTAATCGAAATAGTGAAAAACGTTTGACGGAAAATTAAATTAAAAGATCGAAACCCGTTGGACACACGGGAGTGCGTGTGAAGCACGAGTAAAGTAAAATTGTAGGTCTTAGTGTTATTACGTTCGTTATTCACTAATGGCACCTATTATAATATTTGTGTATAAATACGCAGCTTGTCCACATCGCAACATATCGATGAATAGCAAGAAATTGGCGGGAAAAAGAATGAAAAACAAACATGATTTCCAATGCAGTTAAAACGCTTGCAAAGTATTGATGAATTTTACACGTATAAGTTTTGTATAGTTCGTCCCAATCTTTTGTAAATATAAAGTTTAGAAATTCGTTCAGTTTATGGTACGAAAATCAGTCGACATAATTGTTTTGTAGAACATTTCCTCGTACAATCAGAAATTTATAACTACAGTGGTCGCCGCTTAATGTAATCACTTTGGTACGGGACATAACTGATAACATGATCCGATCGATGACACTAAAAGAAAGTTAAAAAAGTTATAAAAAATAGTAAAACCTGCGTTACATATTGGAAATTTAAAATTTAAGCAAATAAAACAAAATATAAATAAATGTGTATAATATATTATATACGGATGCATACAAACTCGATACTGGTCGACGGGCAGCGACAGTACTGTCTTAATGCTGTACCAACGAAAGGTAGATATAAATGTAATATCAATGTGTATACACTGCAGTATGGACATTTATATATTTATTACAATTTTTATCTTTATTATGAAACATTTGGAGAAAACTTTAAATTGTATGTTACAAAAATGATGATTTTATGACCTCAAACTGATAATATTATGCGGCGAATCGATTACAATAGTCGACATAATTTACACATATAAGTATACATCCGGCCCGAACTTATATTTTTCGATAACAATAAACGTTTGATATCATTAACCGTGATTATAATATGAACGGCGACCACTGTAATTCAAACCAAAATTCTTGTTAGAATCAGCAATTCATTTTATTCACCTATATTTATTTTGTTCCAACTCCTTGCACATCACGCAATTCAACCGCTATGCATATAACGAACATTTTATACTAGTGCAGCAGATATCAATGATAGAATTGATATTTTGCTGTACATGAGCTCATAAAAAAAAAAAATATACGTTGTCGGTGTAAAAAAAAAAAGTTTGACGGTCGACGGACACACGAACCACCTTCTCAGTTCGTTATCTTCGCGCAAAGATTTATGATAGTCGAGATTAATCTTTTAGACACTACCGAAAAATATGTTTTCATATTTTATAAAACGGAGTGCTACTTTTAGTGGTTTTTTTTTTATACGTTTTTAAGGAATTCCGTGTGTTACAAACGATGTTTATGGGTTAAACTTTCAGTCAGCCTACAGCGATGCAAGTGTGATGTGTCTTCTTACATAAAAAATATACACATATTATAAACATATACGATTTTATAGTTACCTACACTTATGCGCAAAACAGCATCTAATCTCCATGACGATATGTAATTTTAACGCAATATTTTACGACGTCGCTAGACGAAAAATGTGTACCGTAACATAATATTTTAAGTTTGCATTTTAAACAACCATTACATTTTCCCACCATAACATTGCCTTATCAAATATAAATCGTATGACCCCATTTCAAAAGTCTTAAATCATTTAAATGTTAAATTAATAATATACACTAGGTGGTACTAATGTATGACGAAATCCACTTCACAGTTTATACTTATACTTATAAAATTATTTATACATTGAATAAAATCCAATGTTTTTTATACATACGTAATAATATTGTTGGACATTGACATTGAAATCATTTTCTTCTAAAAACAATTGAGTTTACTATATTTTTTTGTTAAATGTACGTTTTTATTCGAGGCAAAAAAAGGAATATTACATTTCTGGTGACACATTCAGTCACGCACGCTATATATAGTATTGTGAGTAAAAAATAAAAGGAAAAAAGCACTTAGACAAAAGAACATTCGTAAAAAAAAGAAAATTATAATGGTCTCAGCATTAAAAAACCAAGGACAAGACACACTGAATATATGCAGGCCGGGTGTGACGACTGTCGATAACTTCTACTGTCGGTCCATAGTGTTTATGGTGTAGACGATGTAAAGAAATAATATTTTAACCGATGTACCTAACTACTATCATACAATTCAGAAAACAATTCTAAATAGACTTTTGTTAAACCTTCACTTTAAAAAAAAAATTGTCTTGGTGTTTTTTTCAGAAATTCTGCATATAACGCTTGGAAAAATAAATTAAAATATAGAAACAAAAGTGTTGCTTTTACTCTTAGCTCTGGAACTAAAATATTTAGATTTTCAAAATAAAGGTAGAGACATGTTTAAACTATCCAAAAAATGGCTTCTTTAAAAATATTTTCGTTTGCATTGTAATTACTATAGGACGTAGGTAAATACTCACAACTGTATTTACTGAAATGTTGAATAATAAATGTTTATGATTGTCTATAGTTTGCTACGAATGAATTTCTTCGAACCATAACTTTTGTTTTACGTGAATGCTGTGTAAAAAAAATAAAGTCAAATGCATGTATAACGAATATTGTGGACTCATAACCATATTTAGTGTTTACATTTATAATAATATTGAAATAGGTTTTTGAACTACTACATGTTCTAATAAATTATTTTAGACAACAGTTTATTTCAATGCGTGTTCAGTAGTTTTTATTTCAAAATTCTATGACATTATGAATAAAAATTATCAATACATGCGCTAAATGTAAAGTTCTATGCAGCCGCTCGCTTATTGAAAATGACCTAATTAGATTATTTTTCACGTTGAACAATGCATTTTACATCACTGTAGAAATTGCATTGTTAACGCTGAAGGATGATTCTTGACATACGTGAATTCAATTTATACATGTTTTGAATTATTAAAAGATGATGCTAATCTTGCACAACATAATATATTATTCGATAGCAGTACCAAACGTAAAATGTCAACCTTTAAAAATATAACTTTAATGTAAAATCAGCGGATCAACATGATGGTACTTCAGTAATACAAAATTTGTATCACAAAAATACAAAATATAACACATACTACTACGATGCACTGTTAAATTATTTGTTTTTAGCACTACGTTTATTATCAATATACAATATACTTGCATGACATCAAATGATTTGATACTCGGTTATCGATTAGGTTAGGTATGTGTATATTTTTTTTCTTTATAAGAAGGATGGATTTTTCCATCACTGTATAGAATAAAATACAATAATAAAATATTATGTTAGCCGAAAAGTAAACATCTTAGTTACTTTATGTTACGACTTGATTTGTTATCAATAAGTAGCGATCAACAAACTAATTATAAGTAATAAGTGCTTTAGCATTTATGGACGTAAGTTCATAACTATAATTCATAATATTTAATATGTGACATTATATACGCCTACAAAGAATTATGAATTGCCATTTATCCCGATTAAAATGTAATCTCATATTATATAATTACATTATAATAAATCGCTTAAATGCATATCAAATAACGCAGTTATGCTTTCAATGAGACCTCCATTTCTTTTTTTTGTTATAACACGTTTCATTTCCTCGATTAAATTACGGTAACACGGCGTACTGAATAGGCAATTTAGCTACACTATGGTCATTAATCAGTTTTTCTAGTAATTCTTAATCATAAACATACAATTATAATATTGGAGACCGACCGTACTTTATTAAAAATATTGCAATTCTTTTTAAACATTTATTTTTGTCTCAATTGTTCTTGTGATGAAATAAACAAATTAATTTTTTTTTTGTTTGTCAAACATAAATGTCTGTAAGTATGATGCATGGTTATTAAATATATATTTGTACCTAACTATATATCATAAATTACTTTTAAAATAAACATTGAAGTGCCAAAGCACGCGTGGGTTATGTAAATGCAATTATTCTGACATAGTTCATTTTATAAGGATTATAAAAGTTGAATAATTTCGATAATTTATTTATAATTTTAACGTTTTAAAAAAAAATCTACCAATGGTCCCATAATGTCACTACTAATTTTAATTGTTGCTCAATTAATAATAAACTTAAGTTAAGTAAATATTAAATGTAAATTTAAACTGTTCAAACAAAGTTAGATATTCAAAATACTCATGCTAAATAGTTATCAAGTCTTGTTTGGATAAAAGAATTACGTATTTATACGAACAACGTGTCCAGAATATTACGACAGGAAGTTCATGAACATATTACTCATGTACAATTTCGTAAATAAGTATAGGCAAGTTGATACAAAATACGGTTTTTAAACAGTGGAATATATTAGTATACTTATTATAATCTAAGAACAATACTTCCATAAAATAGATGATTATTAAAATAATTATGATATTTACACATTCATATTTAACAAATATATTATAGGGAAATATGCACCATTTATTTTTATGTTAACATTTGGCACACTCAAGTACGGAAAATGACATTATAAGACACAAATGTGATGACAATTTATTATTTATGATTTATAATATTAAAACTACTTTTGAAATTTCAACTTGAATATGTATTCAATGAATTTGCATGAAAAGTACTCGAGAACAAAACACATTGTATTAGTACATTTTTGTATTCGACAGAAATTTTTAATTAAGACGTTTTCAATTGTTTGATTTGCAGTCACTCTAAAATAGTTGTCTATTTTAAACCGTTAAAATCCATATTTGTGTAAAGGCATTTTCGACGTATTTTTATTTATATTTTTTTGGGAGTATCTTATGTAGAACCCCTTAATGTCTTTTGACAACGACATACTTTATAATTAATTATTTATTACAATTCCAAAAGCTACATTATTTTAAGCTTAAAATTTAATTATTTGCATAATATTCGTAAATGTTTTGAGAATAATTTTAATTTCAAATGTTAGTAATGTTATTAAAATGTATAATTTAATTTTTAATGTAATAATATATACATGATATATTTTAAACTAATTAGATTAATAAGACAAAACATTAAAATTAGGCAAATTAAAATATTACATACGTAAACTAAATATAACTACAAACTGAACTCGTGACGAGATTAATGATTAAAATAATAGTTTTAGAATTTTTTTTTCCAGTTATTCAGCACTATAATATAATAAGACTTCATTTTTAGCAAATGCATAATTATTAATAAATAACAAATATATCTTCAACATTCCCTGTAAGCCCAGTTTGTGTTGGGGGAGTTGGTTTTCAAATAAAATTACGATTTATGTTAAAATCATACAAATACTAGGCGTGTAAATCATTCATATGTATACGGATAATTAACTATAATAACTATTCACTTTTATAATTTAGAAAAATATTTTTCTGTTAAGCCAATTAAAATGAATACAATTTCAACTATGGATTAAATTTTAATTAAATTGAAATTTGCATATAAATTGTAACGATTTAAAAATTGACATCGGTTTTCGCAGAAACTTTTTTTTTAATTTGTTTTAGAAACAAAATAAAAAAATACCATGGGCTTAAATTTTCAAATAAGTGTTTTTATTTATAAGTTTGAACTAAATGAACATATATTTTTAAATTTAACAATTTTAAAAATAAAAGAGTCTTATAACTGTTAAAAGTTGTACAAAACACATACACTTCATACTCTTACATCGTCGATGCATACACAGCTGTTACAGTGCTATTTTTGAAATAAGGCTTTTTATTCGTCAGACTTCACATATTTTATACGCCGGTTTCAAGATATTAAACATTTTATTTATATTTTAAATTTAAATTACCTAATTAAAATCAAATATTGATATGGGCATATCATATCCGTGGTTTTTGATGAAATAACAGTAATCGTGTTTTAATTTTAAAAACACTGTAAGTACACAATAAATATTCAAACTTAAAAAAAGTACTTATTTACAAAGAACTATACTCAACCTATTTAGCCCTAATGGGGTTTCAACTTTGGAGTATTGCCAAAAAAGAAAGTTTTAAATGAAATTTTAAAAAAACGACCTGGTGCAGAATTTCTAATCCATGCGTATAATGAAACTCTTCATAGGTACTCCATAAGACATAATCCACGTATAAAAAAATTAAAAAAGGAAACATTTTTTTCTAAACTGACTAGAATCCCATTCTGACTCCTTAACATAAGATCCACAACATCAACCATTCTAGGAATCTCTCCAAAATGACTCAAACGAACTTGGTGTTGTAATTTGTTGAACTAACCAAAGTATAATAAATAGATGCACCTATAAAGCATTATATTAAGTAAAATAGATTATGTCCAAAGTGAAAACACAATCAATTGGTGGCTTATTTTTTAAAATTATTCAGTTTTATATTTCCATATTATCATTTCTCAATGTCCCTTGCGATCTATTGAGAACTGATAACATATTTTCTAAATGCAAATTTAACAATTCCCATATAATACTTTTTAAGGATTCAAACTACTACATATTTTATTTTTTTTAAATATATTTATAATTTAAATTATGTTGTTTAGATCTTATACTTTGTAAGATGTCACATTCACATTTATTTTTGTCAATGCATACAATTTTATAAAAATATCATAAAATTGATCATGATTTAGACTTTTGATAGAGTAAAAATAGAATTCTCGGACCGAATATTCTTCGATAATACGAAGCATTGATCCTCATTGAGCCACAATCCCAAAATCTATTATAGTAAGTTCTAAATCTTTTTGGTTTTTTTTTCAAATACAATTTATCATTTTATTTATTTAGGTATTTTTCTCCACTGATATTTTTCATATCACTTGCAGCCGTATAGTAGCGGACGTTTGAAAAAACACATACACAAAACCATCGACTGTGGTTTGGTAATAATTATAAAATAACAATAACAGTATCAGCATAACGAACGGTTATCCAGAGGAAAACAATTGAGAATATTTAAAAAATAAAACGGACAAGCGTTTTCACCGCCGCGATGGAATAACAAAAAATAAAAAATATCGAGCCAATCGTGGAGTAGTAGCCAGCGGCGAAATGAAAAAAAACCAAAAAATAACATCGAGGACGGTGAACTCTAATGGACCTCAGTTTGGGTGTGTACCTCGTTTCGTGTTAACCATATTGGTTTGATCTTTAAGATAGGTACGTGGGTGGCTCTACCTCAAACGTTGCAAACAATAAGTAATCATAATTACTTAATCATGTAAATACATTGTATGTATGTATACTATCGTTATAAATATTAAAAGGTACTGGAAAAACGGATAAATGTGCAAAGTCAAAATTAGAAAAATAATAAGTGTTGCCCATGTACAATTCGTACTTGAACTCGAATAGGCTTGTATCCAATTAACGCTGTTTACATGCAGATTTATTGTTTAAACTAAATTTATATTATTCTTACAATACATTGTCATATACATACAAGATATTAGGACAACGGAAATAAAACGACAGAGTTCTGCCTATAATTATAGCTGAGTACTTTTTTTGTACTTTGATTTATGCAATTCATCGGAATTAACTCAACTATTTAACTTTAAAATAATTTTCTTCTACATTCTCGTATCTGTATAATATCAATGTAAATTAATTTATACGTATTGAATTAATTTATTTGTAGCATTATTTCGATTTGATCTGAATTTTTAAAACAGACAAACAATTCATAAATCCAGTGAATTGAATACAGAATATTATATTATTTACATAATGTTTAGGTATACCAGAAGGCAGGTGATTTAAAAATCAGATTGATAAATTAGTTTTTTGACATTTATATTCATAATAGACAATCAATCACTCACATTTTTTTTTAATATCATCATCTGATGAAAATTTTGTTATATCAAACAATATCACGTTTACTGTATTTTATTTGGCATCCTCCCTTTGCATTTATATTTTAAAAACCCACAAAATAATATTAATGATAATATACAATAAAGTTAGGTTTATAAAATACCTCCATGTATGTATATGGGAGCATAATATATTATACGAACATAGCCCGGCCCATTCTGAAAATCAAATTTTTTTCGCATAAATATTTAGCAAGTGATTAGCATGAATTTGCAAGACCAATATTAGAATTTGCAAGACATTTATGTATTTATATTTGTATATTTACTATATTACAACAAAACCAAAAAATCAATGTTCCGGGCTAGTGCAGCGTACGTTTATATCGCACCGGATTAAATGGAAAATATGAACATATTATAGTAAATAGTAATAAAATAATGCTCCAAGATTATTGAGTTTTAAATTGAATGTAAAATATTGCTTATTATGTGGTTTGATGTTTTTGTAAGACGTATTTTAATCACAAATTAAATATTATATATAATTGAGTGTGTTTTTAATATTAATGCTAAAATGATATTAAAAAATCTCATTAACTTTAAATATTTTATTTAGTATTTTTAAGTAATCTGACAAAACAAATTAGAGCGATTCATCTAAATGATAATAAATATAATAAAAAAGTAGGGTGATGGTATTTGTGTGATCTACTGATCTCAAACAAAATTATTCCAGGACGAAAAATCACTATGAATATTGTTATTGCCGAAAGGCGAATGCTAATGGAAAAACGTAACTACAAATCATTTAAAATTAATTAATTTGAACATTGTAATACCATTGAAAATTTAATAAGTAATTCGATTTCTATATGTGCTTAATAGGGTTTGAAAATTGTACACATAAACCAAATAAAAAAATTTTTTACACCTCGCTTGTCTTCCGGTTTGTTTCACAAAGTTTTATATTATTTAACTAAATACTATCTGATCAATAAAATGTTATAGTTAAACATAATATACAAAAAGTTGTCTGCAAGCGCCAATCATTCGCATGACGTGAAATGTCAATTGTGAAACGAATAACGATAATAATATAATAATACCGTAGTTGTGCATAATTGCAGATCATATCTTATAATATCAAAACGTGATTAGATTTCTAATTACATAACTTCGATAATCTAATAAAAATGTTTTTTAAATTATAATATTATATAAATCTAATCACTTGTTACGAGATGCATAATATATAGTACATTTTCATCGGTAAATTATGAACTTGGCAATTTTTAACCTAATCACTGGGCCTTTAAAAATGAATCGCGCTTAAATATAATGCGATATTATGCATTTTTTTATGTATATTATATTTATTATTACGCCTTTTAATTCGCATTCATATACATTCAACAACCACAATCCTAATGCATTGCAATTGATGGTTGCATTTAATTAATGTAGTCTAACATGACCCACACATATTCAAAAGCAATTCGCTCACATGTCCTCACGATCGAATTCCAAATATACTGTTGACCATTAAATCTTGTTATTTTAACTACCATTTCCATTAGGGACAATGGTTCAAGATTACATATTAATCCAAAACTTAAGTCGTTTTATTTTTAAGACAGATCACTTGGTATTCCATTTTCAGAGTAATAATTTCATCGCATGTTGATTAAAAATCGTATTTGTAGAACATGAAGATGCCACAAGACCATTGACAGATTACCTTAGAGTCACATGAATTGGTAGACCAACTATTCGAAGTATCTTCTAGCCCAGAGGTCGGGAACCTGCGGCTCCGGAGCCGCATGTGGTTCTTTTATATGCAACCTGCGGCTCTTTGGAAAATTCATCAATATATCGAGATCAATAAAATATAATTTATATTATACCTGCGTTATTATAGTGATAAGTGATAATATTACTTTACAATGATTTTCAGGTAAAAATAAATCTATATTTTATCTATATTCCATAACATGCGGGCCAGGAATGTTTTCATTGCTATTTAATCTTACTATCGCACAATTAGTTTTATTGTGTATATAATATATATATTATGTGTTTGTGTTCTATCTATTAAACTCGACTATCATCATTATTCGGTAGGATACAAAATTTTTTTTAAAATTTTTTTACAAAAGTTTTAGCCAATTAAAAATGTTTGCATTTGGAATTTCGACCATTTTTGGATCTACTTACATTTGTGAGGAATCATTTTCAAATATGAACTTTATTAAAAATAAATCAAGAAATCAACTGAATGATATCAGCCTTGACGCTTGTTTCATGTTGAAAACTACAGATTACTCTCCAGAATTAAATAAGCTGTCCAGAGAAATTCAGTGTCAAAAATCCAACCAATATTAAGTAGATACCTTTTTTTGTGTGTTATTGCCTATTTAATTAAATTATATTATATTTGTGTTAGCAATAATAATAATAATAATAATAGTGAATTAATAAAATAAAGTTTTTCTACATTTTCTAAATTTAAGACGTGTCGTTATGTTTTTATGTCCACCAATTTTTCAATGAAATAATAATACTGTCTTTATTCTAGTATTCTATAATATATTGTTTATACTAACAACTAAAACTAAAAAAAGGGTTGTTCAAACCTGTGCATCTCCCTAGACATCATGGTTTTGTAATTTTTCGAAAAAATGGCTCTATCTTACGAAAAGGTTCCCGACCACTGTCTAGCCTCATAATATATAGAACAATGCATCCAATATGGCACTTATAGGGTTAGCTCACACAGACAATTCCATTTAAGGATGGCCAAAACAATTGTCGTCGTCGTTAGCCACATCTCATCCAATTATAACATGGTGGTTAATTGAAGAACTTAAAAAGAATAAGAGTTCACCGAGATAACAATTAACCAGCTTATACTTGGTCATGATCCACTAACAAAAATAAAAATAAGTCAAATACTTTTTAGTTCAAACGAATTATTGCAATATTATTGTAGCTACTTACAATTTAATCGTGATAAAAAAGAGTATTTATTCGGAATCGCACATAATTTTTAAATATCAAATTAAAATTGTACAGATTAACTATTTTTAAATATATTATTATGTAACATGTTTATTTTTAATGTTTTTAAATTTTTTCATGGACGTAATTATGGACTGTCAAACATTAATTGTGATAATTTTTTTTATAATTAACATATAGCTCAATTTTTTAACATTTTTTATAAACATGTTTACGACGTATAGTAAATTGGACGGGTATAATGTCCAATGGAAAACCATGACAGGAAATAGGGACAAACTGGGGTATGTCCATAACTCAAATTAAGTGGTATAAATTAGTTATTATAATAATTACTTTAAATGCAAGTTTGCACAAAAATTGTTGTTCAATACAACAAATTGTTTCAATTTGAATAAATTTGTTGAAATAAAGAATCAAAATTTATATATTTATAACAGACAATTTATTTTACCCTTGAAATATCATTTAAATTAATTTTAATACGAACTATTCGTGTATAGCTTACCATCATGTCCAATCATGAAATTTAATATTATGTAAATTTAACGTCAAAACCTTAGTTTATTTTTAGATTGCGCAGCTTTCCTTTTGATTCGTTTTTAGTGGTACTAATGGGAAATTAATGTAAACCCATTTACGGTTCAAACCAAAAATCTATTACACAACTGACCAAATTTAATTTTAGAGTCGTTATAAACAAAGCGGTGATACACTTTTATACTTCATAAAATCATCCAAATAATGGTTCAAGATATCTGAATTATTAAAATATTTTAAGTGCCAAAATACATATAAAATATGAGCATCACTTCACGCGCGAGAACATAAAGCTTTTTAAAAATAAAATGCGTTAAAATTAAGATATGCAAATTATATTACACTGAATATTCCATAAATGCTGTTTTATTGTAAAATACATACTGATTTCCATAAAACTGATTTAAAAGAATATTTAAAACATTATCATACCAATAGTTAGTATTACAATTCAGAATGGTAAATAGTTATTCAATGTAAATAATATATTGTTTATTTCTTAATATTCAAGTTGTAATATTATTCTATTTATTCACGTTTCCACAACTACCGGTAAATTGTAAAACGGTATAATGACTGATTTTCAATCGCAATTTTAATTTTTAGTATACGATTTTCTAAAAACATTGAGACGTCTGAACTTGAATAGTTGTTATAGAAATGTATTGCAATATATTGTATATTAAACCATATACTATTATCTTTTAATAATAAAAAAAGCAATCAAACAAAAATTATAAAACTATTATAGAACGCCACATTAACTGAAAGAATCCATAAATTATAACTATAAATAATGGAACATTTGTATTGTACAGGTAAAATACCTTAAAAGAAAATACAATATTATTAATATGTCAGTGTTTATCGAAAATAAAAAAAATGTATAATGAAATGAAATTGATTTTTAATAAAAATAGCAATTTAAACATATCATATAGGTGCTAAAATTGGATAGTTGGGCAAGAGACTTATTACAAAAAAAGTATGTAGTTTGCATTTTAATTTAAAACTAAAGTTGACTTTTGTGAATATAGTTTAATAAATACGTTTTTTTTTCTCGGAAATATATTTATTTTATATTACATGGTAATAATTGTGTTGTCTCTTTAATATATTTTTTTATTTTTAAATATAATTTGAATCAAGAATATCAACGACATAATATTTAGCAAAATGTATTTTTTTTTATCACTGGCATAAAAAATTGACGATATGATATTACCTCCTACGAAACTTGTATTTTTTAGTTAAGTAAAATTGGTTATAATTTATATCTCACAATAGCACATCTGTCATTGCAATACTACAAAATATACATTTTTTTTTTTATGTTTTAACGTATAATTTATATTCATATTATAATGCATAAGTTAATTTGAAATAAAAAATAAGGGATACCCACTTACTTCTTATTTGAAATGAAAAAAAACCCGTATACCTTTTTATTAGGCACCTTTCTCATTCGTTTTTGTCGTTTAATTCATCGCATTAATTAATGATTAACGTTTAACTGTGTAAATACTTCTATAACCCAATAATATAAGCAGTCATAAGCAACATTAAACTGTAGTCATCACAATATTTATGTTAAGCCCTTTTAAACATTCCTAACAGGGGCGTCATTTGGGGGATTCAGACTATACATTGGCAGCCCTATTTTTAAGTTCCGCTTAATAAACAGGATATATAAATGGCCTGGTGGAGGAAACAATTGACCTGATTCAAATGTTTGCATCCCTACTGAAAAGTTGAAATTACGCCCCTGATTCCTAAACGCTTTACGTTTTCGACTCATGGTATACGACGATACTAATCAAAGTCAACACTCGAAACATAAGTATATTGTATCTAAGTTTTGACTTCAACTTTAATTATACTTAATTTGCAAAAATTAGAAGTTTTATTTTATCCGTGAATTTATTTTTAAAAAAATTTTAAAAAATTTTGTAATAATTATTTATCAAATCATTTCATGGGACACATAAATGCATATTACAGGATAATTATTATGCATATTAGATCCAAAAATATAATACTATGTGTTTTTTATAGTATTATATTTAGTACAGATATAATTCATTGAGTAAATGAAAGTATTTAAAATGTGAGTAAATACATTTTCATATATCATATTAATTATATCAATTAATTTTCTTAGCCGGTGAAATACTCGAATAAGTATAATTTTTGAAATAATTATACATGATATATATTTATTTTATTTATTGCCATAATTGTAATTAAGTTATGAGTTTTTCCCAACACAACAAGACAGAGGCTTAGACTAAATCTAATATGTTTTTTTTAAAAATATTTTATACGATGCACTGTCACACTGACGATGACGGCTCAACTGACCAGTGTGTACAACAAATCTATGTTTAGAAAAAAAACGAAACTAAAAAAATATTGAGTTTCAAAAAACGTTTACTAAGTTAACGACATGACTTTGATGTAGAAGCTAAGAGAAATCACGAAAGAAGCTTTACTGACACGTAGACAAGAATAGAAAATAGTCAAAATAATAATATACACAACGACGAGATGCGTTTTCTTTGACGACAGTAATTGAATTCACTATGCCTTGCAATTGAACGCAGACACGGACAAGGGTCTCCATTTGTCGCATATACACATGGACGTTTGTACCTATTCTGTTTTAAAAAAAAAATTAATTGCACAAATCTATTTGCCTATTGATGATATTCGTGGAGAATTATTTTTAATATACCACACAAAATATTTACTCATACTGCAAACTCGACTGAATACATATCCGTACACTATACAACTAGTTTTCCTCGCCAATTGTTCATCGATAAAATGTTCTATTCGATTTCAGCCTATTTTATTATGATATGATTAAATAGCAATACACATCCAAACAATATGCTTAGGTTTTCAATTTCTTAACTCTAAACATGTATAGTTATATTTATTTTTTTACCTTAAAAAGGTAATGTTTGTTTGTGCAACCCTCGATTTAATATATTTTGATGTAATTTATTCCGTATCACCATTAGTCAAAGTTAATGTTATCACTGAAGAATCTGAAATTGTACAAAAAAAAATTCAAATAAACCTGTACAATGATTTCTTGAATCTTAATTACTCAGTTGATGTTATTTTTTTGTTTTGACAAATTTGCTTTTGAAGTAGTGTCACAGGATGATCCCTCCTCACAAGATAGCGCGTAGTCTCGTTTACCTTTTATAACCTTAACATTTTGTATTAGGTAGACGTATAGACGTATAGTGTATACAAAGTGCAAAATATGTATTCTTTAAAATAAAGAAAAAAGAAATCAACTTTGGGACTCTTCTTTTTTCATTCATTGTATTTATTCAGTCATTACAATATTTTACAGAGGGTTGTAATCAGCTTTAATAGTTATTGTTTTCCTTGTGAGATTAATGATCATTACTTATATATAATTTATAGATGAATAATTAGTACTCACTTTCTTTAAATTTAATATAATTTACCACTTTCGTTAATACTGTATTACTGCGTAGAAAACGAATTAATTTTTAATAACTTCAATAATTATGGCAGTGTCATGGTTGCTTATACATTTATACATTATTAAATCATTGTCCACGTTTTACATTTGTGTTTTTTTGACACGGCCACAAGTGTGAGTATAAATTTTTAAAACAATAGCCAATATAAGAGGTTATAAAAAAACTTATCAAAAAAATGTATATGTGCTGCATCTCATTTTCAAAAGTCAGAATATTTGTATAATATTTGGTCTTAAATGATGAGTAAGTATTAGTTGTTCGTTACATTAAAATACATTTTTACTGGTCGTGTGAAATGGAAACGTAAAAAAAAACTTACATTCATAATCCTCAGGTTATTTACAAACGAAAATATCGTACCTATTATTAATATAACGGCCTAACATTAAATTAGCTAATACCAGTCGCCAAAACTTCTTCTTAATGAAGGTATTCAAATTTTAATTCATTACGTCAGTGATATTAATCTTATAATATACTTTATATATTTTTCAAGAGTAGACAGATCCTCACTGCAGTCAACGGTGTTCCACTTTTATAATTACATTCGAGGCACTCGTGTTTAATTAAAAATACCGTTTCAAATATTAATAATACAGTTATATTATTATTATAGTCTTTAAATACCGACATTATCAGCAAAATAATAAACATTTTTTAGTGTATAACGTAAGTATGTTAGGACCTCGCAAGTGACACGATTTGAACAAAATCCAGGTATTATTGTACAACAGATTACAGATTAACATTTTCTAGAATATTTTCAAAATATTGACATTTTTAAAATCAATTGAAATACAATAAAATTGAGTTTATTTCATATATTATGTTTTGTTACATATTATTATTAGTTTAGTAAAATGTAAAAGTTTATAAATTATCAAACACAAATCTTATCAACTATGTTGTGGTTACAAGTTAAGAAAAAATAACTGTTATTTTATTTCCACTTTAATTGATTGCCTGATATATAGTTATTACATAAAAAATAAATAATTAGAATTTCGACTGTCAGAAACTTACAGCTGCTAGATATATCGTTACAAAATGTAAAAGTATGACGTTTATCATACACGCTGACAGTATACACAGGAAATTCAACGTTATTATATTTTGTTATTTGATCCAGTTTGATCATCTTTTAGTAAAAAAAAAATGCAAACAAAATTTATCTGATATATTTGGTACTCTAGCTTATAATAATGTGAGTAAAAATTGGTTTTGGGTTTCATCATAATGATGCACCTACTACATTTATAAAAAGTGAAAACCATAACTATTACCATAACCAAAACTATTTTTAATTAAAATTAACGGTTGAGTCTTAATTTGTCTTACATAATACATATATATATATAATAGAATATAATAAGTTTATTAATAAATTATTTTTGACTTAGAAAGACTATTATACTATATATTAATCAACGATTTTTATTCTCGTTGTCTTAACTTACAGAAGTGCAAAAGTTTTTCTTTTTTAAAAAAATTCTTTAAGACTAAAAATACATATATTATTATTCACTAAACTTATGACATTCTGTCAAAATAAAAATATTTGTTTGTATTCTATCAATTTATATATAAAATTTAAGTTGGTAACTATGTCATTCATATAACTATTAAGTAGCAAAATTGGCAAAACAATTTTTTTTTATTTCGAGCGAATACTGTAAAATGTCATTTATAGTTACCTAAAATGTTTGGAAATCAGTGGATGAGATATTTACTGATTCAAATTTTTATTTACCATCATTTAATTTTTTTTTTTGACAATTCTAATGGTTCGAATTTAGTAAAATTTATCATTGTTTATTAGATTTTATATTACAATTACCAACACAGTAACAGTTATAAACAGTATACGGTGGTCGGTGGCAGTCGCATGCAGTCCAATAAAATACGCTTATTGTAAATGAGTACTATATTCCCAATTTATATCAATCTTTTTTCTACATTTACATTATGATAAAAAATAACAGTTCAAAAATGTATTAGAGACTTGGGGTGGTGTCTTGCCACCTGAGGTCTTAGTGGAAAATCCTTGCCACATATAAGAGTGTTCAAAGTCCAAACCAACAGTACGCTCTCCCACAGTTGAAAACCTACCAAAAAAAAAATAATCACCCAATAGCCTATATTTGCCAAAAAAAAAAAATATAAACATTTGTCAACATTTTAATAAAATAAAATAAAACAACATTGGTTACCAAAAATTAAGTTCTTATTTGATTTATTTTAGTTATATTGACCATAAATATTGATAAAATGTGATAGTAAGGTTCTTTGTAAGTTGTTAATACTCACTGAAATTTAAAAAAATAAGTGTAAATCTACAATAATGTGTTATGGATAGATTTGACTTTTGAAAGATTACATTAATTTCGTCAAAATGTCTAAATTTGCAAATAATTTTGTAATTAATTATTTCTTAAAATATTTAATATTCATACCCAAGATTTTAGAATGTAATACAAGTTCCCCAAAAGTTGATGGAAATTTAACACATTATAATGTCTTACTCATTGACAAGGTATACTCAACAGACTTGTTATGTACTTGTGTAAAAGTGTTCGAATACTTTTCAAGTATAACTTAAATAAGCATTATAAATATTTTTAAAAAAAAGTACTTGAACAAAGAAATCTTAATACTTTCTCAAAGTATATCTGTGCTCAAAATAAAATACAAATTTTCAAATATTTTTTTCTTTTTAGTTTATAAATTTTCTATTTTGATTTTAGTCAAGTTAAATAAAATAAAATATGGCAATTCAATACACTAACAAAGAAAACCGATGATCAATTTATAATAGATAAAATGACAAAATGACAAAATGAATGTTAAACATCAAAATGTTTAAAAAAAATCAAATTCGGTTGATTCATAATATTAATTGTTATTAACTGTTATTATAATTGTTGTGAACAATTTAAAGGTATCTAATATCTATAAATACTTTTTAAAGTATTTGTATTTTTACTTTTTTACTTTTTTTTACTGAATATTCAAATAATAAGACATTAGTATTGAATACTTTGAAACCCTATTTTTTACAAGGTTGATACTCGACAACTATTAAACTATACCCCAAAAAAGGATACCAACTTTTCTCTTCTTTTTTATAAATTTGTCTGTATTTTATAAAAACCTAAGATATTAGGTTGTTCTGGCTTAAAAATATCGTATACACCAATAAGATCTATATGAACAGTTAATGAAATAATATTTTTTAGTTTTGTGGAATAAATTGTGTTACATATTATGTATTTCATATAACAATTTGGGTTGTATATCATAATATATATACTAATAATAATACAATTTATCAAACCTTTTTTTAGTAAAATGGTTGTCATAATCACAAACATTGTTTTTGGTCGGCCCTTTAAATCACATATTGTTTTGTAGTAAACTAATTTCAATGCCTGAACAGTATATTTACATATAAGCAATACATTAATTTCTCCATTTTACCGTATTCAATCATAAAAAATAATTATGCGTAAACTGTTATAATAATTGTATAAAGTATAAATCATAATTATTGCTATTGATTTTTAAAATGTATTCAAATAAAATTACTTCAATTGATAAATCATGCAATTTTATATAGCAAGCTTGATTCATTCACCAAACAAAAATAAAACAATAGAATTTGTTTTCATTTGTATCGAGAATAAAACTTATTAATTTTAGTTTATTTTATTGGTTAAATATAATGTTCAGTAAACCACCTATCCTCCTGCCAAATAGTTTATTATATATTAGGTGCATTGTTCATTATTACAGGGTTGACATTGACTGTAGTAATATTGTATGCATTTTTAAATTCATTTGATTAAAAAATATAAGAGGGCAAGTTATTTTACCATTTATCTAATTTTAATTTTATACTCGTGGAATACTGATAATATTTAAAGTTTATTATAATGTGGGTACATAAATAAAGATTGATCAATTTAACTTACTTCATATAATTTCACAACTTTACGATCTAGAAATTTTTTTTTTTCATAATTCAGTTAACTAAGTACCTGAGTAAAATGAACTTTTTTATCATTTAAAAATAAATATTTGTGAAGTACATTTGAGGTTTGAAAGTTTTGTGTTAGTCAGACATTTATAATCTTAGAAACACGTTAGGGTAATTTTTCAACCAACGTAAGATTTAGCACCATTGTTGCGTCCACTCCATTAATTAGGTACACTTGTCAATAATATTCGATGCCCTCCATTAGATCTAAGGTTTAACTCACGCCATTGTAAATGTATGATATTATCAATAGATTACCAGGTTTAACTTTACTGTAAACACTATTCAAGTCAGCCTAGACATTGCTTTGTTAAATTTTAAAGCCGATGATAAAGTTTGTAATCGCACATTGTATTATTATGATACTAAAATATTGTCATTAGACTCGCGACGTCTCCTTCTCTAACTTTCCAACAGCATGATAACTATCATTGCACTAGTGCGTACTTAAGTTGTTAGCTTTTTAAAGACCTCGGAGATTCAGACAAGATTATGCGATTATGACTTCATTATCTAACGGATAACCTAATAATATAATGTATTGACAGTGAGTGTACATTATCTAGAATACAATATTTATCTGTTTATCTTACATAAAGAGGAGGGATGAAGTGAAGGGTTTAATTTTAAATTGTACGATGTGACTAATTATTATTATTTTTTAGGGTTAATATTTATATTTATTATAAGTTGGTTACAAAAATATAACCCAAAGGCTACATTAGTTTATTTTTTCGTAATTTTCGTAAACTTTCCAAACTAATCCATGTCTTGTATAATTTTAGTTAATATTTACATAAGTCATACACTTTCCGTACCATAATCGTTGTAATTATTTATTAAACGTACCAAATGTCAGTAGTAATAAGTCGACCATTTCATTTGTATTTTTGTTTTATTTTTACAAGTAGTAGAAACTTGAACCCCACCAAATAATTCACACGGTATTCCAAGTTAAATCAATATTTGCTTTACAAATGATTGAATGTAGATCATATTTACTGAAGTATCAGTATTCAAAAATTATAGTGTCACCATTTTCAATTATTTTCGTTTTCATACCTACTGTGAAATATCATGAGTAAATAGTTATCACGTCTCCAACGTGGCGACGTGGATTATTCCACGATTTATTAAGATTCGAAATCAAGTACCTACGTAATTTATGCATAATGCGCACAATATTTGAAAATCAAATTTACTTCCATGACGCAATATAAAGTTAAGAACTGAACACTATTATTACAAACGGCAGTCATCAAAATTATCCAAAAATAACGAACGAGACAGCATTAATGGCTTATTTATGAAAATGTGGGCGTTATGGATCTTTTATTTTTTTTTAACTCGTTAAGATATATAATTAGAAACGCATCAAAATTATATCTATTTACAGTTGCTACATTTTGGACTAATAAAATTGAAATTATCGATATCTGTGAACTATATTTTCGAAAATATATATCGAGTATTATTTGTCTGCGGTCACGATTCTAAATAAGTTTTGTAGATTTTAGCTGTCTACGACATATGTCTACTTCCCGATTGTAATTTGATTTTTGTTGATAACTTTTTAAACAGCAACTATTATTATCTAAATAAGCATTAACAATTAAAGAAATATAAATATTTTTACAATTTGTTAAAAGTTTTTAATTTTGGATGTTTTAAATAATAACAACATAGATTTTTAATTGTACAACCAAAGCAGAATATTTTTCTGAGAATTTCTATTCTAAATAGTTGTTGCTGCTTTCGTAATGATAAAACATTTTCTAAAAATATATATTTTTTTATACGTCAATACTTTACAATAGCTAGCCGTTTTTCTGCGTCAGTTTTTGTTTACTGTTATTAAATTAAATACACAGTCGTACAATATACTTGTGTGTAAACTTAAGTGGTAGCTATAGAGTGTTTCATAGTTCCAATTATTACTATAGTACTATTAACCTACTATTTTTGTCTTATACTAACCAAATAAGTACATTTTTGATTTCGCAAGTGGAGCATTGGAGTGTACATTGTGATAAACGAATTATTATGTAAATAAAATATTGATGTATCTTATTGATTTTAGAAAAATTAACAAGCGGATATGATTATTTCCGTTGTATTAAATTTCAAATACATTTATAAACTTACATTAAAGTAGATTAAAAAGCATCGTTTTCAATAAACTAAAACTTCATAAACGGTAAAATTAATCCAATAAAATATGTAATTTAAATATTTAATAACCATATTTTTCTCCTTGAATTTAAATATTAATTTTGACCAGTATAAAATAAGCTTCTCAATAAATTCCATATTCATATTTATATGTCTATGATGTTATTAACTAGATATTGGAAAAAAGAGATATGGAAATTCAACAAAATGTTTATCAATGTGTTCAATAAACATTCTATTGAGTTTGGTGCATCAATAATATAGATGATTGTATACCTTTTTTAGGACTGCAAATCAGTAATTTATCTGATGTTACACAGTGATCTTATATACAAATATATTTTTATTAAACAACATCATGGCCTTCGGTTAAAATAATCGTTTTTATCACACTTACCGCAAATAGACTCGAATGCACGGAATAAAATATTGTAAGAGTAATAAATATTGATAATGATTTTGTTTAGTATTATTTCAAATTGTAATTATTGTTTACGATAAAAACCATCGGTTTTGCACGAATACAATGCAGATATAAATTCTAGACGTTTTGGTAAGAGGCTCTAAAAGCACAACAATGTTGTGTAACATCGTATTATTTTATCGACGGCATTATAACACATACTCTACCCATATAATTATTATGTAAATGGAACATTTCAAATACGTGAAATTATTAATAATAATTTGTTAATCCAGTTGGGACGAATACAACAACGGACACAATAGCGGCGTATTATAATAAATTGGTCACGATGAATAAAAATAAAATCGATGTCGTTATAGCGAGATGGCGTCAGGAAATAATGGAAATTTGAACTAAAATAGGATAAAGATTGACGGAGTAGAGAAAGACCGGTGCGGCGTAACGCGTGTTGTTTCATCAATCATCCGACGGGAAACCATAGTATTATATATTCGGATATTCTAGCAGAACATTGGTCTAAGCTGTTTAATTTTTATCAATTATTATGTTGCAATAATAATGACATTTTGTGTGTGCGAGTTTTGTGTGAGGAATTACTATGTATTTAGTATTTTAATGTTTAAATTTTTTTTTTAAAAATCATCAAATAGTGTTCTATAGTCAATAATTAAAACACATACGTAGTACGTTTTGATCCAAATACATCAACCCCCCCCCCCCCCGACGAGAATTTTTTTTTAAATTCATCAATCGGCGTAGTCGCGTAAACACATAACGATAAATAATTGAATAAAATATAAAACGAGGGTTTTTGAGAGGAAATGTGTCCTACGTACTCAGTATGTTCACTGGGACTCGGCTGACGATTTAACATTAATTGTGTGCGTTTATACCATATTTTTGCATAAATATGATTGAAAAATTATTTCAGTTTGAAATGTTGCGCTCAACTGGAGCACGTATTTAAGAGACGACCGCTTCGGTTATTTAATGAGGTGTGTGGTTGTGTTGGACAGTAATGTGATTTTTAAAAACAAAATAAGCAACTTTTTAAAAGAGTTCTTAAGGGTAACAAAGGTCGTAAATATGGTTTGGGTATAGGTATAATACAAATGCACCTCTAGATTTTTAAGTTGGCCACGAAACTGAAGACTGATCACATTTTACATTGAAATAAAATATATGACAGATAAAAGTATTATTTTAACACATTTTGGAAATCTAATTGAATTGAGCCAGGATTTCCATTAGATACAAAAATTAAAATTGTTGTATGATTATATGCAATATAAAAACAAATATGACAGTAAGTTTGCTAAGTAAGTATGCACGTCATCGTATCCTGCAATATAATATTTGATCAAATTTACCATCAACCTTGAAAGTGAAATTAATTAACTTTTAAATAGCAATATCATAAAATGTTAAAAATATTAAATAATGGTATTCAAAAAATCTTGAGATTTAATTGATTGTCTTATCTTTTTCTTCGTAAATTGGATACATATTATTTTAAAATATTTCGCTGAAAATATTTTGACAAAAATGTTAAAACAAAATATTTAAAATAATACTTAAATGTAATTCGTTTAAATGTTTTAATTAGACTACAAAATTCATCTCATATTGAGTACAAGAGAAGGGAAGAGTGTCCTTTTTATTGAAATTCCCGCAGAAAATATTATTTAGGTATTTTCGATTGCTACTTATGCAGTACGAATGTTATAATTAAATAATATTATAGAAAAAATGCACTGAACAAATAAACCTATAAGCCTATACAAATGGCCCCCTTCCTTTTTCGATGAGCAGGGATCCATGGGTGCTCAAAAAAAATATAAAGGACTGACCTTATAAAATAAGTCAGTATGGTCACTGGTCAGCATAAATATAAAATGTATGTATTCATATATATTGCAAAAGGTGGTTGATAATAAGAAATGATTTTCTCTTCCCCCGATTTAATTTTAGTTCGGGTTCATTGAAAGTTAACAACAGGTAAAGTATATTTATTGTTAAATTAAAATAATAATATTATAATTTATATTTTCTAGTATTAAACACATCAATCACTATTATTTTACATGAAATTGTTTTTTCGTTAAAATTGTGTACAAACCAACAATAGTTACATAGACATGTGACAATTTTTACACGACAACTTAAAAACTAGTATATATTTTATGAAATTTACATTATATTATAATACTATACCAAACCGCTTACATTATATTATTTATTGTTCATTATGTAACCCATATTTAAATGATATCTGTAAATCACTCACAACGATAACTGTTGCCGACAGTAATTTAAAATAAAAAAAATATTTACATATAGTTATATACCTGTTACGGTTGTTATACAATGTGCATGTCTTCGCGTGAATAGTGGATTATGATAAACATAATATTTAACTTTTGAGTTCTTTGTTTATTTTCTAGGGAAAAATAATTGAGTTCCATCCATTATTGATTATATTATTTAATATTCGATTATATCATTAGAGATTATACATTTTAATTCCCTATTGACTTTGCACGAGTCGTCTGAAGTTCGATTTTGAAAAAAAAATAGTTCGTTCCTTTAAGATTTTATAATTATTTTATATTACATCTTATGCAGGTATAATACAATTTTAGAAGTTGACATGTGTACCTTGTGTGGATAATCGAGGTGATTCCTACAAACAGCAAAACCGTATTAGTTATTAAACTGCTCCAGAAACACACGCGCTGCACCTTACACAACCTACGTGCCGTGTGGTTTTCTGTTAATAATAAAAATAACTTCTATAAATGTCTACTTAATATTTTTAGTAACACATTTTGCAGTTTGTGTGGTAAACCAACAACTCTTAACAACAGTTTATCTTATTATTAACCGATTGTATAACAACAATTGTCAATTGTACGAATGAACGTTAAAAATTGACTGACGCCTTTGCGCAAGGATCTTAATATTAAAAAACTGTTACCTACTCCGAATACTCAAATTTTATACTCAGTAATGTTACAGAGATTCACTAACCATACTCAATCTTTACTTACAAATATTATTTAGTTTTATTATACCTACCATTGCGATATGGACTTTTTTCAAAGGTAAATTACCTTTTTTCGTAATAAATTATTTAACAGATGACATTTTTCAAAATGTTGAGGTATCCAAATCGAAATTTGAACAAATAGCTTTTGAGTAATTTTATTTTGTAAACCAAAGATCCATGGTAAGGAAGATATGATAAAAAGATGTAAAGAAGATACTATGGTTTGAAAATTATAGTATTTAATATCAATTTATAAACATTTTATATGTTTGTAAAAATTGTTTGAATTTGATAAGTACGCTTGATTAAGTATTACATTTATTTTTGAGTTTTCTTAAAACCATTTTTAAAGACTAAGTATCCTTAGTATACTAGACTTGGGTAAAATACTTTTTAGAAGTATTTGGAATAAATACTCGAAAACTTATGAATAGGAGTGTTATGAAGGAAGTATTTTAAATACCATATAAGAATTCCAAATGACAAATACTTTTAAAATAGTTCTTACATTAGATACTAAAAATATTATTCATGTCTTCTGAAAAATTTGAAATTTTATCCAATATTAAAATATTAAATTTAGTATTCAGAATACTGTATTAAATATTTTAAAAATCCTACTCCAAATACTGTAAACGGAATACATTTTTTCAAAATATTACTGATGTATGCTTAGTACGTATATTCAGAAACTTCTCATTAAAATGTGGATTGGATACATTGACATTTTCAAAAAAATAATCTGCTTAATAATGTACTGCAGTTAAAAAGGTAAAAAGTAGTCTATATCATTAATAGTGCAGCACACTTCTTAAATTATGTGAAAAAAACTAAATAATTTAAAACAGTGTCCTTTAAAAAATATATACATATTATCCTTGAAAATTAATAAGTTATTATCAACATAGTATACTTCCTAAAAAATAATTGAATTTTTTATTTTGACATATGTTGAACGCTTATACGTAATAACATTTTTTAAAATTTAAATTGAATTCGTCTGATATTAATTTACACAACAGTTATATAAAATATTATAGTATCGTAGGTATGTGGGATTCTGAATAATATTAAAATAATTAAATGCATAAAGAAAACTCATTACAACTCACGTTTCAACTGCACTTTCAGCGTGGCGGCGTTGATCGAGGTTTATTGGAGACGGTAAGAGTGTAAAAAAACAACCAAAAGTTCAAACAATAATACAACTGAAAAAATAAAATCGTTTTACTAACTGCGATCAGAAATAATACATATACTATCCCGATCGTCTCCCGTGTTCTGTCCTTTACGGTTATTCGCACGAAACGTTTAGCGGCAGACTATCGTTCGCGCCGGCAAGTCCGGAGACTTTAAAGGTGCTCCGACTCCGCCTCCACCGCATGTGCAAACGCACGGTAAATACCGTACCGCTACGGTACACATTATAAACCGTGCGCGGTACCCGATTTTATTGTAACGTAGAGGTCGCGAGCGTTTATCTCGAAAATGTTTCGAATCAAAATCGATAGGTAGGTAGGTACTCGTCAAATAATAACGATCATTACAATATAGTATACCATGGTACAATGTATGTACCTACAGTTAAGGAAGTTATGTATATATATATAATTATATTCCGTGGCCTGGTGCACTGCTGTGGTCATTATGCATATAAATACGTATATGTCCGTTAACTAGGGCTTGTGTTCGACATTTAAAAGTAAAGCTCTTCACAATTCAAAAAAATAACGTTCTTAAAAATCATTAAATTTTTTGTTCATTTTATAAAAAATATTTAATTAAATACTCAATGAACATCAAATACAAATAAAAAAATTGTGAAATCAGCTTACGTATTTTCTATGAAAAATGTATGAAGAAACTTTTGTTAAATTACAATGCATTTTTCAGAATTCTCAAATAAGACCTATTATTCAAACATAAGTAGAGTAAAAATAAAATATTTTTTGTATTATATTAACTATGTTTAAAAAAAATACATTGATTAAAGTGAATGGCTAAAAGTTATAAGTCCATAAGGTTAATATTTTTGAATTAAAATAACTCAACTAGTTTGATGAAAAATAATTTAAATATCAAAATTTTTTTATACATTGTTAATAGGACAAAAAAAGGGAGATTTAAAAATACAGTAAACTACGCCCAAAGTACAGGTCAATAAATTGCCTATGAATATAACCCTAAAATTAAAATAAAAGATTTATTAATTTATAAATTAAAATATTAGTTTTATCATGGCTTATAATTGAAAATGTTGGTATTACTTAATATTGTATTATACAATTTAATATATTTTAAAAAATTAATGTATTATTTAATATTTGTGTTTGACTAGCTGACATGAAAATTGGTTTAACATAGTACAATCACAACTTTGCATTTTGGTTTTACACTTAATAGTATGAACATAATAATATGTGGTTTACTATGTGTTTCAGCTTAGAATTAAAATTTTTCAATCATGTTAAATTTAAGCCAAGGCAATTATTATCATATACCATTGTCTAGACAAATATTGGCATTAGATAGTATGTACAAGATGGGTGTCAAAGCATCATTTTACAATGAACATTTTACGTATCTACGGTTATTTTTATTTGTGTTCTCGCTTTTCCTTAATTTTTTTTCACCGGATCTTATCAAAATGACTGGGCATTTTTAATTTCGATCTCTCAAATGCATTGACTTGATTTAACTTTCCACCAGAAAACTAACTTAACCTAACCTTTCATGCTATAGTACGACAGTCGACAATACCATGCGAACAGCGATTGACTCAATAACTATTGTCCATACCCTGTATTGATAAATCGAGTTTATTTCAAACATGGCAAACATTGACCAGTTATATCTACGGACAATGAACGGAACAACTGAGGGCGGGAGATACGAACCTAAACTAAGTTTTTCCGACATCATGGCCGGGCTCAATGCTGAACCACCGGTCGAAAATCCTGTGACGGAATGTGTGTCCTTATCATCATTCAAACTAAAAATTATTAATTCCTTGAACGATTGCCTCGAAAAATTCAAAAACATTGAAATCAAAGGTGAAATAATATACAACAACAGTTTGCATAGAGCATATAGACAAGGTGCAGTATGCAGAGTTGCATATAAGTTGCAGCGTTTACCGAAAGACCCCTGTAAGTTGTTGTATCAACAGTTAAATGGCCGAGGTGCGTCCTGAATTGGGCCACAATCGCGAAGTGGATTTTATTCCCGATCTTATAAATACTGGATGTACAGTTGAAATACCAACAGGGATCGAAATTAGTGATCTGGTGAACGGTCAGATTGTCAAGAGCAAAAGTGTTTTAGTAGGTACTTATACCACATACTGTATCAACCAACAAGAATATCGTGTCGACTCAAGGGTGTGCCTAGAATCTCTGTACGGAGAGGGCACTTGAATTAAAAACATTTTTAAGATGCTGATTATTTAATAAATACTGAAAAACTACATTATATGTTTTTTTGTTAACGGGATTGGCACTTTCCCCTCCCCCCAGAGCCTCCTCGCCCGGGTCCACGTCATTGTGTGCCGTAGATATATGTCCAGGACGCTGACGACACTGGACAGTATGCGTTGAGCATAGTGCACACAATCGTTAAGACGAAAGGTGCGAATTGGAGGTAGTTTCTACTCGCAGATCGCTGGCAATTAAGCAAAGTCTCGTTGAGTTACTAGCATTTTGACAAAAACCACGTGCATATTATAAAAAAAAAACTTGTTGCCCCAGAACGCAACGTGTGTAATTTTTCACCCAAAGTTGAGTTATCCGAGTTGGCTAGACGAGTGAAGTCAAAAACAACTGCATAGAGTTTCCGTGTTTCGACGGTGTGCGCTCATATGAACTAGAAAAAAATCGTAATCGTGGACCAGTTTGTGTTTGTAAGCTCGAATGGTGCAATAAGAAATTATTCAGGCTCTCCGAGTGTTTTCGGTTAACGCCACACCGATTATGCACCTTGCCGTGTGCCATGATACAAAATACAAATTGCTATTTTAACACTCATTGCTTCGAGCTAATATGGATTCTCGATTGATCCTGAAGAGCTGTCGTGGAGAATTGGAACCGAGATATTTGGCTTTAAACGATACAATGCGTGACGTGGGTAATTATAACTTATAATAGTATCAAAAAACGCTAATGAAACTGCTGTACGACTTGAAGTTATGAGTTATTTCGCTGTTAATAACCGATTCGAAGTGATTGGACGTGACCCAGACTCTGTTAAAAAAAACCGCTGTAAAACAATATTTGTCGGACAATGTTTTTACGACGGTTCCCAATTTTAGCAGGTATAAAAAAACGCAGCAGTAGCTTATCCGATGGATACAAATTAGACATCCTAAATACCCATTTTATGTCCAGTACATTTATAATATTATTAAAGTCTCTTTTGAATAATTATTGGTGTACCTATTCTAATAAACGGCATATCTTTAAATATAAATAAGTATCAATGTATTTCTTTCACAGAAAAACGTAACTGATGTTTCTTTTAACCTTCTATCGGTCGCGCGGGGTAAATAATCTCCCAGTCTAAATATAGACATCAGTAAAACTTTCCCACGATTACGTGCCTACGTTATATCTTGTATAGCTGTTGATAACATGTTTATCTAAATTTATGATTCGACCAAAGCTTGTTTTAGTGAATCAGTTAGTTTTAACTATTCGCTTAAGTTGATTGTGTCGTTTTTGGAAATTATTTACCCCGTGCGACCAATTATTATTTTTTTTATACAACATGGACGAATTCCAACGGCGACGTATTCAACAAATGTTAGATGATGCTAGTGATGAGGAAATCTGGGGTGATATTTCTAGTGATGAAAATGAAGATGCTGAACAATCACAAGTTTCGAATCACGATACAGACACGGAACAGTCGGGATACTCGGATGAAGATAATGGTATTACACGCGATACTATTGATGTTTGTGATGAAAAAAGTTATCATGAATCTGATGACGACTTACCTTTGGCTATGCGGTTGGTCGATTCGTATTATGGTAAAGATGGTACTAAATGGAACCGTGAAAAACCACTTCAGATAAGACGAGCCTATGCACAGAATGTTCTTACCGAGAAATCAGGTGTAAAAGAAACTGCGAGACAAGCGAAAACTATATTAGATTCGTGGTATATTTTTTTTCCAAAATCTATGTTGGAAATTATAGTCAAATGTACGAACGTATACATCCAAAAGGTACGACCAAATTTTACGAGGGAACGAGATGCTTCTGACACAAATATTGCAGAAATAAAAGCTGTCATTGGAATTCTTTATATGATAGGTAAATATAATAAATATATATAATATATAATTATAATATATTTATATTATATATATTATTATAAAATATTATAATTATATCATATTATATTTGTATTATATTAGTTGTATAGTATAATTATAATATATTTATATTATATATATTATTATAAAATATTATAATTTTATCATATTATATTTGCCATATTATTTTTATTTCAATTTTTTTGTGTATGTATACTTAGGTGCTATAAAATGTGGACACCGAAGTTCGGAAGATTTATGGAAAAAGGATGGAACAGGGGCAGAACTATTTTCGTGCGTAATGTCAGAACGAAGATTCCGGTTTATACTCCGTTACATTAGATTTGATGACGTTCGAGGTCGAAGTGAACGACAAAAAATTGATAAAATAACACATATACGGACAATATTTGAAATGTTTGTGAGCAGTTGTAAAACGGCATACTCCATGTCTGAATATACCTGCATCGACGAAAAATTACAAGCGTTCCGTGGAAAATGTTCATTTCGTCAATACATACCGAGTAAGCCAGCAAAATATGGAATAAAAATATTTGCCCTCTGCGACAATTTAAATTTTTACACAGGAAATCTTGAAATTTATGCTGGTACACAACCTGATGGGCCGTTCAAAGTTGATAATGGTGCCGCTAGTGTTGTCAAACGGTTAATTCAACCGATTTCAAAAACTGGTAGAAATGTAACTACTGACAACTGGTTTACCAGTGTTGAGTTAGCTAACGATTTACAAAAAACACATAAACTTTCACTACTAGGTACTTTACGGAAAAATAAAAGACAGATCCCCCCCGAGTTTACTCAAACAAAACACCGAATTATAACATCTTCGTACTTTGCATTTAGTAAAAATCAAACGTTGGTTTCATACATGCCGAAAAAAAATAAAATTGTTTTAGTTCTTTCAACAATGCATTTTGATAAAGCAATTGATACAAATACGAATGAAGCAAGAAAGCCGGAAATAATTACTTTATATAATGCCACCAAAGGCGCCGTCGATAACATGGATCGCATGACGGAAAATTATACAGTAGCTAGGAAAAGTTTCCGATGGCCATTGACAGTATTTTATTCTATGCTAAACATCGGAGGTGTCAATGCTCAAATAATATATCAAGAAAACTGCCCAAATAACAAAAAGACACGTCTTGATTTTTTGAAATGTTTATCTCGAGAATTGATGAAGGAGCATATGGAATATCGCTGCACTATCATATCATTACCAAAGGAAATAAAAAATAAAATTGTAAAATATGGATTTCATGTAAATGCTACAGAGGAAATTCAACGATTTCGACAATCAGGGCGATGTTCTTTTTGTGACAGAAATAAGGATCGAAAGACAACAAAAGTATGCACAAATTGTGCAAGACTTATTTGCCGTGATCATCTCATAGAAATGTGTCCAAGCTGCTGTGAAGAAATGTAAATAAAACAAGAATATATATATAATTAATATTATAATTTAATTTAATTTTAAAAAAAAAAACACAATTTTGGATTTAAATATTAAAATGTACTTAATGTATAATTTTAAATAATTTTAAATAAATAAATACGGTTGTTCATCAAAATACATACATTTTGGAAAATTTTTACCCCGCGCGACCAAATATGAAAAAAAAACCGCGCGACCGATAGAAGGTTAATTGTAACTGATCTAGCAAAACTCAATTTCGTTCTCTCAAATCAAATATCTAGGTGTAATATTTGATATTTTGAACTGTTGTTTAATCTACATACTTGCCTATATTTTCGGCAAATAAAAAAGAAAAACTGAATATTTTAAGATTTGTGGGATTTAATTTTTTAATTTTATTATATTTATATTATTGATTTGTTCATTGGTAGCCTATTTCATGTGTGAAGTTCCTGTCATTTTATGTGTAAAGCAAGGGCTATCTTATAAACATATTAAAACCTATCCTAAAATGCGATTACAGCACATAAAATAACATAATCGTTTTAAAAATAAATGTATTCGTGGTAGTACATACACCTATCTACAAAATTATAAAAATATTATTACGATACAATTTCCCCGTTAAGGCATCTGTTGACATCATTATACTTTTCAGTCGGGTTTTCTCGACTTTAGATTTGCACGGTGGGCTCGAATTTTGTGACGAATTATTTGGCTGTCAGCTAGGTTGTTCAAACGGCAGTGCCGCTAAGCTTTTGACGTTATCCGCAATGATATTCCTTGAGTAAAAAAATAAAAATATTAAAAAAATAAATAAAAAAATGACGTTATTAATGGTTACTTGCACACCTTGGCGCGCATGGTGATTTGGAATACAACCGCACGCAAAATAAACGGGAAAGGTGTCGACAATACGCCGAAATCAGATCGCAGCACCACGCACAGCACACCGATGGTGCAAACATTATTTTTCTTGTCTATCCTAAACGCAAAATGTTTGACAGAACTTGAATATTATAATATATCGGAAATTCCATGAAGGAAGCTATTATTGTTGTTTACGGGTCAATACGCACTATATTCAGACATACGCACGCCTATCGTAGGTGCTATTATTATCATAATACAACTACGTTTATATGTGAATATAAAATTGTATAATAATATTATGCAAATATGAATAAATTACGGTCATTGGGAAAAAAATTAAAATGAATTAAAAGTTTTTTTTTTATGGGTATGCAATGCTATTTATTATCACCATCGCAAAAAAATTGAACTGTCAGTGGTAATGTATAATTCAATCCAATAGGATTAAACAAATTGTTTTCAAATCATAACCCACAATCAACAGTCTTGTAAGACTTGACTATAAGTATTGACATCAAAGATTTTGATTGCAAACTAACATATTACCTTTGTTTTTGTTTTTGTTTTTCAATTTGTGTATACAATCATAATATACCTAGGTACTTGGAATTTGAATACTAAATTATTTAATTAGAAAATACAACTCCGTATTTTCATATTAATGTTTAATAGTTTGAACAATTCTATACTTAAATTAAAATACTAAACTATTAATTAGAAAATACAACACTATATACTTTCAAAATGTATTTACCTACTTTTCGTTTAAAACTTGTGAGAATCTAACAATTTAAAGTTTAATTATATATGAAATTAGAGTAAGTTTATAAAGAACCTTCAACTTAATTTCTTAATTAAAAATAAAATAATGCATTATACCTCATACATACTATACACTTAACATAAGATATGACAGGAAATATAATTTAAAATAATTAACAGCAATCAGTTTAAAGAAATGCAATTGTTACAGACACATACAAAATGCAGAGGTAGGCTAGCTGCTCAGTAAGAAAGGAAACCTGACCTAACCATAAAATATGTATAGATGCATTAAATTAAAATTATAAATTTGAGACATTTTAGTCAACGTCCAACGAGAACAAAAAACAAATAATACAATCACAATAATTTTCATCTCAATTGTCTTACATTGGGTTTACTGCAAAGACAAGAGTTTCTTATTTTTGTATTTCTTATTGCCTATGAAAGCAGTCTAATTAAAAATTAAAAATTATAGAAAAACTAAATACTATGACTACTAATACTGGATACTATTTATTGATAAAATAGATTTAATTATTTAAATGTGATTCAATAATGAATATTAACATTGGAAGTTTTCAGAAAATATGTAAATTTGAATTTGTTATTGACGAATAATATTTCAAAAATATTTTGGAACTTTTGAGATACTTATAGAAATTAGAAATATTTTACTGCTTTTAGGGTTTTGTCAATTTGTGTTGACTAATTTTGTTCTATTTATTCCGAGAATCCATCAGAAAAATTCGAATGTAAATCTATACCTATATTGACTGTAATTATTGAAAAGTAAAATATTCAAAAAAAAAATAATTATATTATTATTTTTAATTACAAAAAATTAGCTTCATCAGCAGTCTACTGATAATGAAGTAAATATTACTAATAGAATTATATATAAAATATTATATATTATCGTTACATATAGTTTCTGTTCATAATAATTATGTGTACCTATGTAATTGTTTTTATTTTAATTCACATTCAACATATTATCCAATACTTTAGCCCACTCCATGACGAAGTACACTCGAAACCAACTACACAGAAAAGCTATTTTTCAGTGACTTTGAGGAGTTAAGATTAATTTTAATTAAACTTAAGATTTTCTTCTTTTTTTATGCCATCCAAGCTCCAAGTCAAACCTTTTTGTTCTCAGTCTCTTGCAAAATGTTTGTATTATTAATTTTAGGATTCACCATTTATTGAAGTTTTAGGCTTGTACATCATCACTTCTTGTGCCCTATATAAATAGTCCCAATTCGACAACTATGACAAAGGGATGATAATGGACAATAGTTTTCGGTGAATTACGTGAAATAAACCTTACAATATGTCTAACTGGCTGTCAGTATGAATTTTGTTTGAGTTTTATAAATAAACTAATATGGTAAATATTAATAATTATTTATATATTTTATTATATATTTTCCCATGCAGAAAGTTATTAAAGCTCACGAGAGTACACTTATACTAATACCTAAAATATCGAACATTTAATAAGATTATTGCTACAAATCGTATTATTCAAGTGGGTAGTAGGATGCATGTAGTAATATCAATCACAATAAAATGAAAATTAATGATACCGACGAACGAAAACATAATGATTTTAATGGAATATGTCTTGAAAGATTTTTTGTTAGAAGGTATACCTATTATATTATGTTATAATACAATCATAAAAAAGTAAATACCTACCTATAACACTCAAATAATTATTAATCAGCGTGAAAATATACAATATTTAAACAAAAAGTATAATAACGATGTAATAGCATTTGCTTAAAATATGTCAAAAGTTTTTTTTCATTTCTTAAAGGAAAATGCTAATCGATAAAAATTAGGTATTCTTACAACATATACAACAATGGAAATTGTTATCGATGTGAAATATTAAAATAATATTTTTGTTTTTCTTATATTATGGAGAGTATTTTTTTTTTTTTTTTAATAGCCTAATAGCCTATGGGCTATACATTTATTATTGTTTTTTATATATATCGTATGATAATGCGTCTTCTGAGTATAAAATTTTGCTTGCGTCTGATTCGCAAAATGTTATTCCCTTGAGTGATTTTAACAACCACAGCTGCAGTCCCGTTTAACTTTCAGGTTGTGGAAAGTATTGTTATAAAATTTGGAAACAAGTTGTTGTTTCAGAGATATATAAAATGATTAATAACTTAAAAGTTGAAAGTTTTTTTTGGTTGGGTGCAGTGTAGTATGGTTGGTCCCGGTGGGTTTTGAAAGAGAACAAAAGGACAACGGAAAATAAATCGGCATTGACAATTTGTGTCCGATCAGAAATCGCTCTTCACGCTAAACACTTTTGTTCGAATTTCCTCTTTTTGGGATTATTAAAGTCCCAACACTTTCTACTCTCCATTATGTCCATTGTGTTATTTCGTATAAGTCACGTCAATATTCGATTTGCAAACGATAACTTGCATAGTCATATCAATATCATAGTATAATACATCGTTTTTGTGGATTCTTAAACTCGCACAATATTTACATAAAATTAACCACGCTGTACTTTCATTATTTAATTGCATTTTAATTGTATATAATAGTAATTGTTTATTAGATAGGTTATTTCATATTATAGCATTATAGTTGACTCCAGCCAAGAACATTATAGTATTATTCTGGCTACTCAAGTTTTGTCTAAATAGGCCATTTAAATTTTTCATATTTTTGATGCTCATATAATTTGTTATTCAATTTTTACTTATAGTTTTATTGTTACGGCAAGTAATTTTTTTTTTCAAATTCCAAAAATTTCAAATCATCTCTATTTTGCAAAAACTATCTTTATAAGAAAAGAACAATATAATCTTAAACATCAAATTGTACTAATATAATAAGTTATTATGGTTTTAATATTGAATATTCATATTGTATATTAAAGATATCATAAACAGAAAAGTTTTAACTCCGTTATTCATAAATGAAAAATATATCTATTTACTCAGTGTCTCATACATATTGCTTGTATACACATTAATCATTATTATTTAACAGTTATTAGATGCTTATTATTTCATTTTATTAATTTGCAGAATTACTGCTGAATTGACTAGTATTTGATATTGTAATATGCTTAGGCAATTTAATTATATTCTAATAATGTATTTGATTATTATAGTTTAGTTGTGGTCCACCAAGTAAACTAATGCATAAAATTAATTTAATTATTTTGTTGGATTTCATCATTAATTAAACACAGTGTGGTGCAATTAGTATATCTAAAATAAGAGAGATTTAAGTGGCGGGAATCAACTTAGCATGAGTGGTGGAAAATTACTTTGTTGGCGGGTGTCAACTGAACCAGTTAATACAAAAAAAAATATAATCGTAACCATAGATTAAATAAATTATATTATATAGGAAATTGTACAGTTCAATGCATCATTAAATCATATTGTGATGTAATTTATTACACGATTTAAATGTAAACTATAAAGCAACTATGAAATAACATGTTAATATGGATGTATTTCATTATTACAATAGTGTACAGGTACCTATAAATAAGTACTCAACTGAAAACACGAGTTATTATCTATAAATAAATATGTCAGTTATTATGAAGCATACAAATTGAAACAGGGAATGACTATGAGGATGTCGATGAAATACAATATGCTAAAAAGTTAAAAGAAAATTATTTTTAAAAAATACACCCCTTTTAGCATTTATTCGGTGTAATTCGTAAGTATAGGTATTATATTCAACTTTTTCACAATTCGTGCCCTGCGTATCTATAATCTATATGTCATTATTTTTATTTTTTATTTTATAATTTTGTAGCGTTTTACTTACGTTTATAATTTATATCACGAAATGTTTTAATTACTATCTTAAATTATTGCAGTAGGTGATGTTGAACAGGATCTAAAAAAAAAAGAATTACATTATAAAAGCCAATAGGTACAGTTTCGCAATATTATATCATTAAAATTAAAAAGAAAGTTTATAGTAACGCCAAGACGAGAGAAAAAAATTCAAAAAATTTGTACAACTTCAAACAAACATTTTTCCAAATATATAAGTGACAAATTTGACAAATAAATTAAATGAGAGCAATGTTTGATATTTTCAAATCAAATTAAAAACAAATGCTTAATGATTTTCAAGGAATTTGTTTAGTCATAATTAACGTTTCAACTTAAACAGCACAACTGTAAAGTACGTAATGAAAAAAGTCAACAACAGAAGCTTACTTAATTAAAAAATAAAAATGTATTTTCTACTGAAAAAATATTAACAATTGTTTGATTCAAAATCATAATAATAACTGTATTTCTTTTTTTTTTTTTAATTGGAGCACGATGATTAGTTGTATTCTTGCTTGTTACACTTTTGAGGAACCTGCTGTTAAGAACACAGGGTAAAATTTGTTTTTGGGTACAACGTCATACAACCAAAAGTTTGATTAAGACACTATTTTAATGTTGATGATACGATATGTTTTTCAAGGATTTAAAAAAAATGGTGTGGTTATGATGGTAAAACACTAAAACGAGTGCAAGTACAATTATCAATATAATATAAATTAATATTTGCGATCAAATCATTAATAAGAATATTATTAGAGCCATATTATGTTTATAACAAAACAAAATGTATTAAAAATGTTACAAAATTAATATTTATATGATATATCTACGTGTAAATCCAAAATATTTAAAATAATTTTCAATTTTCAGCAATACTCAAATAATTATTGTTACCTATTATAAACACATTTAGTGAACACACTCTGTGAAATATTAAAAGTTATCAAAATAATTATTTTAGCTGTGGAAATGTCTGTTATAGTAAATTAATGCATTGATATGACAATAATCTACAATGTAAATTCTATAATAATATAGTCTGTTTACTACACTAAAATATGCACGTGTTTTTAAACATAACTATTAATTAATGTGATTTCTAATGAATTTTAATCGAATAGTAGACAATATTGGAAGAAGCATAACCCGGATGTTGAATATATATATGTTTACCGTGTACGTAGTTGTAGGTCGGTGGCCTAAGTCTAACCTCTAGATATTGTAAAGAATGTTATTGTTATATTTACAACAATTCTCGTTATGTTTTAATTAATAATGTTTGTACTCAAAATACTCAATAAATAATAATGGTCAAGAGGACTTGTGTCAATTTGAATCGACCGCGGGGCAGTCTGTGGAGAAGCTCCCAACTAGCTTAGAGGTATACGAACACTGTCCTCTCTGTTGAGAGCGGCGAAAGATTTATTATCGGAAAAGTCCTTCTGCACCGTCTACCATTCAAACCGTAAATAAGATTAATACTGCATTTATTGCTTTTCTTCCAACACCGGACTTCGGATTTGTGCCCAAACATTATTATCCAATATAACACCACACGTTCTCACTGCGAATACACGGGTGTCGGTATTTTACTAAATTATAAATGTTCAAACATAGAAGTGAATATTTTGAAATATTTTTGTATTTCATGTGCATTTTTCACGTGTTACACACGTCATACGATATTTCATATGGATTTCCGAGAAATCGGAAGAAAATCAAGTAAAACGATGAGATATTATTTGATAATTTATAACAAAATGTATTGGTAATAACAACCGTCGCTCATTTATATCCAAAGAAACATTTTAATCGCGTTGCGCATTGTTCATTTGAGCAGCAGTTAAATAGGAAATTATGTGGACATATGATATCCAAGTGGAAACTAAAGAACAGCCCAGAATTTCGTCGTGGAAATGACAGTCAGACTATGAGACACATTACAGACCTGCCCGAATAGAAAGTTCGAGTTGGCCTCGAGGGAAATAATGAAGACACGAACAAAGCATTTGAATGGATTAGGGTCTTGAGCAGAACAATTTATATTTACTACACACTATAAACACTTAATGTGTGGGTAATGTTATTAATTTTACTTAAAAATGTATTTCTTAAATGTTACGGTATTTTTGTTTTCATATGAATATAATTAATATTATATCATATTATTTACACTGGTACCTATAATTACTAAATCATAAACACAATAATACGCATTTATTATTGAAATGTGTTGCTTGGTGAAGCGCGATCGTACGCTCGATCTGCGGAAACGCTCTGAGTGTACGTACCGGTCGGCGTTGCCAGCTCTCGAATGAGTGACCACTCGGGCTTTTATATTTACCCAACATACAATACAATGTACAAAAAATAGTATTTTTATAAATAATTGGCAAATAATAAAAAAATAAATAAAAAATATGAATACTTAGGAATAATATCAGAATATTGTACTCAAAATAATTTTGTACTTTTTAGCTATACATTTCAATTATTTCCGTTATTTAAGCTTGAAATGAAATACAAGATTCTTCATCGTAAGGGGTGGTTCAAAGAAATTTAAAAATTATAATAACAATAGGTACACGAAATAGGTACTCTTTGTAAGCGTTTTTATTAAATTAAAATATTGAGGAATTTGGATTTTCAAACTTAAAATCACAATTATCGCTATTACGGAGAAATTAATTTATTCCGTGACTATATTATATCATACTAAGTTAAACGTTTCTACGTATATTTTTAAATTTAAGTACCTACAATCTTATAGGTACATTTTTTTCTTGAAAAAGATTCAGATTTTTGATTAACGCTCAAATGATGTTACTAATTTGTGTCACGTGATGTTTTAGATTTATTATTATTATTATTATTTAAAACTTATAAACATTTAAAACTGTTATTGGATATTACTGAACTCTTTTTTTTTTCCTCTTTTGAAACCGGGAACGAGTGGGAACTTTTTAGCACAATACTGCCACCCGAACCCATATTTGTTTCAACTCAAGTATGTGCTATATGGTTCATCATATTCCTCATAATAAAAACGTGAGATATAAGCAAACTATATTTTTTTTGCAAATTGTTTTTAATGATCACTGCATTAAGTATGGACCGAGTATCATTAAATTTATTAAATCCTCTAAAAATTAATCAGGTTAAGAAACTTGCACAATTATTACCATAGACAAAACTATAACATACAACACGATAGCTGTTTCTACCTATTATAAGTCTCGTCACTACGCCGCTGGCTGAAATGGATTAATACTATAAACTTTCGTGTACTTTCGCATTTACTTTAGAAGGAAACACAGTGCACCCGCCACGATATATCGTTTTGTTCTGTTTGAATCTTAGTCACTGGAAATTTAAAAACGTCTCCGACTTGTTTATAAACAGCTTAACGAAATTAGTTTACGTTCGTTTTAGGCTTTATTTTCGTACTTAAGCTTCTGCAATACAATTTCACTTAAAGTTACGTTGTATTGTTAATACTTTTGGCTAGTACAGTCGTGGACATTTGGATTAGTCTACGAAGAAAGTCTAAATTAGACAGCGATCGTAAGATCTTCAGCGACAGCTAATGACTGCTGGTTATCAAAAACAGTGATTAATTTATTCGATAAAACAATCAATGTCCATTTGACAATACGCCCATTTCAATATATGAAGAAAATTGAATAATAGCTTATTATCTATCTTAATTAACAGTTCGATAATGTGAAAACACAACCATCAATTATCTACCGTGTGGGGCGACAGAAATAATAATTGTTTAACCAAAATAAGTGTGTATATTGTCAATAGCGGACGAATATAATGCATAATTATATATCTATACTTACTAATTTATTACTATGATGTATAGTTAAGGTGGCATAGTACTCGAGTCAGAAAAATAAAAGTATGAAAATTGTATTTACCTATGAAAATACATGCTTAGACAAGGTCACCTTTGCCATAATCAGCATTATCAGCGGTGCTGATACACCAGCCAAACTCGTTTATGTGCAAGACCAGACCTACGAGAATTAAGAAAACATCGATTTTCAACGAGTGGGCTGGTATGGAATCAAAATTCTAAAATAATGATACAATAACCATAACGCCATCTACTGACAAAAATTAACGATGACTTTAAGCATGCATAAACTAAGGTACTTACAATTAGTTATGTAGGACCATAACAACTATAAGCTAAAAAATATTATACTTGTGTTTTTTTTTTTGTTTAATGATATGAAAATATAAATTAAACATTGTTACGATTTGCAATTAACCGTTAATACAAACGTATAATATATGAGACACCTAGAACAAATTAAATCGGGATGGCAGCTGAGAGCCATTTTGTATTTTTGTCAGTCAAATACAGAAATATTAATGCATTGTGAGTACTAGTACTGCAGTAGTACATATAGGAGTCTAACAATAAAATGTATTTAATAGTATTCACTACTATTAGTGACAAATTACTTACACATTTTATATTTTAATGATATTATGGAAATAAATTGTTTACTAATTTTAAAATAACGTTAAAAGCATCCTTTTATAACACATTTTTACCTCCATTCTTTTTTTAGATACTTTCAAGTGTGTGTATAGAAAACAAAATAAAAATATTAGCTTTTTGTATTCAAGGTCTTTAGATGCATAGATTATACCTAAAATGAAGTAACTCATTTTCTACACAAAAATCTAAAATATACGACATTTAGTGTGAATACATTTTCAATCAGGGTTAGCTAATCATATTTTAAATAAATAGACCTTAAAAATGTATAAACTATAAATAGATAACGAGAAAAAAAATTGTATTAACAAGGTTTTGTGAAACATGTATTGTCTAAACTATAGCGAGATAAAAAGCTATAAATTTAAAGTATATAAATATATATATATATATATTATATATCGTAAATATTGACGCACTTGTGATTTCATACTATCACAGGTACCAGCACCATGCTCTATGTACCTATAATATTATTGTGGGTGAAATTGTTGTATTGTCTCAAAATATTATGGGTCCACGAGAACAGGCAACAACATAACAACGACGAAATAGATTTTTAACAACCATGGCAGTTATCTTTGACATGAATTATCTTATTGAAATTGTTAAAATTCAGAATCACAATTATTTCTCTAAGACTTTGAAAAATATGAAGAATATCTCAAAGGCGTTTAAACGTATCAGAGAAGTTCGTTGAGAATATAATTGAAGGCTCCATAATCATACACAATTTTGTCGGCATATATTATATTTATATAAATAATATATATACATTGTCATACAAATCTTTCATAATTACGAATGGAATATTGGATTACAATCCAACATGACAGGGAAAACACCGTCAAAGAATAAATTGATATTTGGTGGGCGCAACTCATTGTGTTTAACAATAATTGAATTTAATATTTTGCATCCCCTAACTTTATAAGTAAATACATAAGTAAATTTATCGTTTTTAATTGTTAGTCCAATATAAGCAGCCCCATTTCAATGATTTAGACAACAACATAAATTGTTGAGAATTTCGAAAAATTACAATTGTTTAAGTACCAAACTATGGCAATTTTTTATGTAAAAAAGTAATAGATGAATTTTTTGGATCGATTTATCTACCCGAAAATGTGTACACAAAAAATAAAAAGGAAAAACAAAAGGTAATCGCTCTGCTGTGTGCAGTTTATTCGAGTTAATTATGTTTCAAGTATATCTCATTATTAAGTAAACCGATGATGTATAAATATTCAATGGTATTAATAAATAGTTCTAACAAAAGTCAGATGTAGGGTGTTGGTACTTAATCATCAGGGATCAATGTCCTAAACACATTAAACCATGCATTTTAGTGTCTGGTTATAAAGCTGAAAAACAGGTAAGTATCAAATTATTTTTATAACTCTTCAAAAATATGTCCATAATATAGGATATTTTTATTTCTCATTATGAAAAAAAAATCATTATGTACTTCTTTGTGTAAAAAATATGCATTGACATTTTTAAATTCGGGATCCAGTAGATGACGTTACAAATTTGTATCGAATCACTTTTCTTCCGTTTACATTCCAAGCGAATAAACAAAAAAATGCCTAACTCGTCTACATAATGTTTTGAGCTATGGTAAAATATATGGTGTAAAGTGATAAAATATTATAATACACAACTCTGGTAAACTTTTATTATATATAACTTCTATATTTTAAAGTGAAAAGATTCAGTGTAAATAATTATTTCCATCAAAAAATACTGCTTTGTTCCTGCGGCTTGAATGTGCCCTGAGAAATTATATAATATGTTTTGTAGCTACATTGCTGTTGGCAGACACGCGTACTAACGATATTACAAACGTAAGAGAAGGACAACAATGATGGGCCCTTCTCAACATTTTTCTTCGATATTCGTGAGTATATTGTGTAATATCATTATTATCACAGGTACTGAGTGTTTACGAAAACAGGGTACCTACACTTTAAAACTCAGTCACTTAATATGTTACTCGGTACCCAATTGATATTTTTGAATTCTGTTTGCGAGACACCAGACTTAACTATTTGATCGTATACATTTATAAATTACTTACGAGTTTTAACTCTTTTATTTTACACATGCGCAACGACTTCAATTGTTGTGTGTTCCCTGTTTTCGTGGACACACGGTATGAATTCGGTTCAATACAAGATATTATGTTGACGTGAAAAAAAAATCGACACATAATTTTTTTTTTCTTAAACGAACCGCTCGACTACCGACCTGAGTGCGTACGCCGTGTGCCACGCTATAATATATGAGTAGAGGTCTTTTCGCATTCTACGAGCGTTTTGGTGAATCGTCGGCTCGCGTGATTGTTAATGAAGAGAGCACAATCGTATAATACATTAATATACGCATATATTGTCCTCAGACTCCGGAATGCATTTGAAATGTAAATTGTGGGATTTTATTATGGCACGCACAAAGGTGTGTGCCGCACCGCAATCGAAGGATGATAGGTGCAGTGGACCGTGTGTGCACACGTCGTCATCATTCAACCGCATGGTAATTTCAATTTCATATTTCAATAATAATCATATGGTTATGGATTGTATGTTTTTCAAATAAGAAATCCGTTTAGACAGTTTATAATAGGTATACCTACCTAAATAGGTTTACGGAACGGAAAAAAAAATTCCGATACAATAGTTGGGTACACTGCTAATATAAAGATCAAGTGTAACACGTTTTGTCTCGTGGCAATCTATTACGTAATTTATCGAAATAAATGAGGAATTATTATTGAATATTAAAAACAAACAAAAACGATTATGAGTGGAACTCAATTGAACCGCGTTTGATTGAATAGTTAGATTACGTCTTCATTTCTTTGTAGTTTTTTTTTACGAAGAAGTAATGAATATATGACGTGAATAACCGATGAAATCGAAAAACTAACGGAGACGTCTTAAAATGTATACAATATTAGAACCGAATTCCAATCAAGCAATGTAAAACTTTAGAAGCACTCTATTTTACAGAAAAAGTTTTCTAAGAAAGAGATCAAAATATATTATTTAAAGACCAATCCATGAGTCGTTTTGTTCAGAATCTAAAAGTACTTCAATGTAAAAATTATCTTATGTAACTTATTGAAACGAAATAACTTATATTCAATATTTATATGCATATTATTTAGTTGAAAGCGAAAAATAAGGTTAAATAATAAAATTCCTTGATGTATTTTTTATTAGATTGTGACAAAAAATTATTTTAACTCAAGTTCCTACTCAACACGCCTAAAGCTTGTTTTCGAAATGTATAACTTAAATTAATAAACTGTATTTACAAATAGCATTTTTTTTTAACATAGTTGTCATTTTGCAATAATATAGTTATCTGAAGTATATTGCCGTTTATAAAAAAAGTGCTAATGAAATATTGTTTGAAATATAAACGGTAGACGATTGTATTTCCTTACGACGGGTAAATAATATTATAAAATTGTTTCAATTTAAATAAAATAATAGTTTTATTGTCGGTGTTACAAAGATTCTGAAAAATAGTTCAATCCGTCTACTTGATTTTAAAAATTATTAATGGGTACATTAAGTATGGGTACTTATAATAAACTGTGTCCAGTTAAATAGTTTCACTGATCTCCGGTATACGTAATTTTATATCAGTCGTATTATGTTTTGGTCATAATATTATTACATAGATACTTGAATATCTCAAGTGATTATAATATTTTCTGAAAATCACGTGGTTATATGGATTATACAATAAAATACTAACCAAGGTTATAAGGACCTGCATACATCATAAGGACTATATAGTTATTCCTTATTTATTCATTCGTATTTCACTCGATGTGTCATTATAATAGTATAATAATATGTAATATACGAATAACATGTGATTCATCCGACTTTGAAAGTATTCACAAACATACACCGTTACAAAAGCATGTAAGCTTTGTCCGTAAGGGACAAGCATTTCGCTCTATGAATCCTCTTCTAGACGAAATTACACGGGCCAACGAACAAGATGGCAGTATAATATTATGGGTTCGCGATTCCCATCACAAGTAAGTGCGCCAATTTGGCTAATGAGGTTAAATAATACTATCGACTTGGAAATATCGGTGACATTGCGGTCGTCATGGTCGTTTATATTGCACTACACCGAATGCAGATGTGTAGCAGCTGTGGACTGTGGTACATAATAAATTTCAATTCCTGCACGGCCGGCTCCCCCCCCCCCCCACTTGTGGCTTTGTATATCAATTGGCCGGCGGTTCAACTCCACAAACACAAACCAATTTGTTGTCGAAAGTGGCGTGCACGTTTCGAGAAGTATGACTCTAAAGGTTTTAAAATTTCATGGTAAATATAGCTATTGTCTGCGTTAAATTATAGTCAACAAATCTATTGTTATCGATTCTGAGTGCAGCGACGAATGCGTACTGATTGTAACATTACGTGTGTTTTGTTTTTTACTTTTTGTATATGTACAAACAAGACCGTTTGGTCGAAATAATACTTCAACTATAAAACTTGAGTGTGGTTTTTGATGAAAAATTGAATTTTTAGTTGGTTGATACTTTTGCAAAGTCAAATTAGAAACTTCTTAGAAATTTTCGAAATCTCCGGAAAAAAATTTTTAAAAAAAACGAAAAGTTTTCCTCAAAACCAGTTTTGACTAAATCAATTTTGTTTTTTGTTTGGTCAAAAATAAATAACCGTGATGAATACTTGAATTTACACAAATTTGTAATTTGTATACAAGCATTTTCGGTATTTGATAATAATATCAAAATCTTTTGCCTCTGAGCAATTTCTGGACTTTTATTTTTTAGCTTTTTTTATGATTTTTTTTTATTTAACCAATTATAGGGGATAATTCGCTACCCAATTAATATTATTAGGTAAAAATATAAATTCTAAAGAATATTCATGATAATTAATCTAAAGCCCAAGATTATATTTGTCGAACCATTTCGCAGCTTATCAATATTTTGGCAAAAACGCCTATAGGAAAAACCAGCATTCGTATTCAATTCCCTATAGTTCCACAGCTTGTTGAATATTTTTTACACGTATGGAGTGTTTTCCGATAAAACAAAAAACAAAAAATACACTTCAACGCTGTAAAACCAACAGCTCTCTTCGCTTCGCTCCATGGAATCTATAACGAGATACCTATACAAAACTATAAACAGTTATAATATAGTATGAGCACATAACGTACGATATTGAATATTAAATTCGAGGTGAAACAAAGTGATCGAAGTTCAAAGGAATTTATAAGATATTATGACTGTAGCAATTATTCATTTCTGCGACAAATATATAATAATACTGCAATTCTACTACGCCGTCGTTAAATCTATTCTCCGAGTCGCACCTTAATGTTTTGAACTTTGTCGAGTCTTTTAGAAATTCGTTGTTTCTCCTTCGGTGATAGATTGCAGTAAAACTGTTTTCAAAAACCTTTTTAGTATCAACTACAACACCAATTTTTCACCTTAACAATTTCTATTATACACGCAGAATTCCAGTCATGAGTAGTAAAAAAAGGAGCATTTTGCTGGCAATCCTTACGCTCCTTGCAAACTTTACGATCCTGTGTTATTCGCTAATAGATATTTTAAATTGTTGTGGTTAAGTATAGCATCTAAGGAACAAGAGTTCTCTATGTGTACACGGCTAAGACATTTTCGCTGATAGGTATTGTTTTTTTAAATTGTTGTTGTTGTCGCGTGTATCTACGAGTCTAACGTACAAGCGATTAAGATACTTTTTAGTACTAATGGCATTACATTTTATTAGAATATCATCCGATTATGATAATATATATATAGAATATAATTAATTAGAATATGTTATTAACTAATAGGTATTTTAATTGTTTATTAAACGGTAATGTTTTTTAGGTATGATAGTATTTCGTGGGAAGGTATTGATTTCATTATCTATATCAGTTATTAATATGTTATTCACTAAATTGTTGTTTGTAAGTATAATAATATCTAAGAGACTACAGGATAAATACGTATGTAATTGAAATGATAAAAAATACAAGTGAATAAAATATATGTTGAAGGGTGGTGGGTGTGGTGGAGGTAAATATAATAATATATGTATCGGTTTCTTGATGATCGGGCGGGGAGATCAGGGTGGGAGTTAAATATACATCACGTACTTGTGTGATCGGGTGACGGGCGGGAATGTTAGGGAGAGAGAAAATATACATCGCGCACGTGTGTGATCGAGCGGTATGTGATAAGATTGTAAGGATCGTAAAGATTGCAATTACCGTAAGGATTGGAAGGATCGTAAAGATCGTATAAGGATCGCCAGCAGAAGTCCCCTTTTTATTCTTCTGTCATGTGTTGTTGGTTATCTAGATTAAAATATTTATCTTTTTAGCTTATCTATGTAAAATAAATCCACAGTGTCTTTTATCTTATCGAGATAAATAAAATTGCTAACTGTTTATCTACAGATAATTAGATACAATTTTTATTCACAATTTCACTTTATTTTTTAGATTATTCAAAAATGTTTAGAATTTGAAATTTAAAACACGTGCCAAATGCCACAATTATTGCACAAGGCATAATCGTGAAATGTTAGTACTCGACCAAAATATTTGACAATTTTTTTTCGATTTGAATATCTGCATTGATTATTGTGTTTCGTTACAATTAATTTGTCATTAACTCGTTAACTGAACAATACAATAACCGTGTCCAGATAATTTAGAATGTTCGATTTCTTTATATGCATCAAACGTTGATCTTTTTCATCCAAGTTTATTAACTTATTTTTATCGTATTTTAAGTAAAATAATAAATAATATTAAGTATAAGATTATAAATAAGTGTGTATATTATTTTTAATTTTTTTTTTTAAGAAATTTACAATCTATACACAAAGGCAAAGTAAAAATATGAGCTACAAACAATTAATAAGTGAAAAAATGGCGAGGGAAGAAACCATCCAATGATTGAACTTCCTGCATTAGAATTAAAATCATAAATGCTTTAAAACCTAAAAACTGCATAATTATTTTTGTTTTCTATCTAGATAAAAAGCAGTTTATCTTTTCTTTTATCTGGATCATTTTTGCTATTCATTTATCAGTTATCTTAGTCTTAGCCTAGTTACATTTTCAATGCGTTATATGTTATCTGTGCATAACACTGATTCCAGTGTTTATGAATGTATGAAGTGGAAAACACTATTCATTTTTTACTCCATTGATCTGCGAAATGACCATAAATGTCGTATCAAATATCACAAGTTTTCAAAAGGGCGTTTTGAATTATTTTTAAGTGTCATTCTTTGTTCTTATATATTCGGACTTTCTGAGTTAGGCGTATACATTTATATTCCTTTATATACGTAGTATAAAAGAAACGTCAAGCTCAACATAATATTATTATTTTGAACTGATAGAGCTACGATTTTACATCGTTTAAGTGAAAAGGTAATTTGAAACTTTTAATCATCCACAGTACTATATATCTTTTTAAAGTTTGATTTTAGGTACTGAAAATTATGGTAAAGTTTTGACCGACTGAGAGTCACAAGCAGATCTCATGTCAAAATCCAAAATATGGTCAGTCAGGTCATGTTATACACAAACTAAAATTTGGAAACTTAAGACTTTATAACAATTGAAAATCTATTTGTAGGTAATGTAAAAAGTTTTGGATATTAAGTAAAACAAAAGACGAATGACTACTAATATATTCATATGGAGTAAAAGCACTTTGATTAATATAAAACACTTCAACGTTTAAGACATTATTTAAAATTAAATCAGTACTATTTTATACATAATACACATATATTTATATATTTTTACCTACTTATTTAATATATTTTATATTATAAGCAACAGTCTACTTAAATTGAATATTTAAACAGTATAACAATATGTAAATCAATAATGTGAGAAACATATTCGTTTGTTCATGTATTATGTCGTTTTCCATAAAACATAAATCGTAGTTACTACAGACTATTATATAACATAGTATACTATTTTGATGTCATTTCTAAACAAGAATTTTTAAAAACCGTAATTTGTGTACTTTGTCATTTAAGCGTAAGAATTAATATAATATTTAGAAGATTTACAAGTTAAATGTCCCGTCAAATCCCAGTTTCCTCTAATGGAAAAAAATTAACAGTAATATTAAATAATAATTTTTCAAACTTCTAAACGGGAAATACTTTAATGATAATATAGGTAATCAGATTTGAATATTGGAAACCTCTATCGTATTATATACTAGGTGCCTACATGCTGATTTATAGTGTAACATTTATTAAATGTCAAATTTTTCTAAATGAATTGTATGATATTTTTTTTCCGAAATTGCATACATTTATTATGGTATTCAAACTAATTTTTAATATTTAATATTTGATATTTGTAATGAATATGATACCTGTCCTATACCTAACACTATAATCATAATATTCCATTTTTATGTTTCTTATCGGATACCATTAAAGCAAAACGAATCTGTTTTTTTTTTCCTATGTTTGAGTTTGAATCACGAAAATAGGCAAATATCACATCACACAATATGAATTAAACAATATTTTATGTGTAAATAGTAAATACTATATAATAGTATGCACTTTAAACTTTAAAGCATCAGTCATCGCAAGTCATCAATAGTTGTTATTTAATAAAATCATTTTTTTTTTTTTTTTACAGCCAAATTTTAATGAACTGAAATGTACATATTGTTTTGTAAATGCAAATTAGTTGAAATTCCTAATACAACAGTATATAGAATATAAAATTACATTTTTAATAATAAAAGAAGTATGCGGTCCCCAATTAATTTTAAGGGTTCATTTTTCGGCTCTTTCGAAATTCCTAGGACTGCAGGCTGCACTAATATACAAAATGCAATTACACAGTAAGGTATAATTTTTTATTGGGCACTTAATCTGGTATTGTGCTCAGTTATGTACCTAAATTGCCTATACAACACGCCGTCTAATACGTGTATCGTTTACTATACCTATACTGAACGAATACAAAATATTATTATGAAGGACATCAGTTATTATTATTACGATTGACTTATTTAAATAACTACCAACTAGTGATATTAATGCAGTTATTTAACAACTATTCAACGAATATCCAAAAATATTTTAATTTTTGGTAAAATGACATGATTTATTTTATGCAGCAAAAATAGCTTGAATAACCTTGATGCACAACGACCCATGGGTATGTTACGATAGCCATTGACTTAACCAGATAAAGATTTACAGTAGAGGCATACTAATTTTTGTAAAGATTTTATTCCACTGTAATTCGATAAAAAAATAAATAGTACAAAAATATGATTTTTATTAGCATAACTCATTTTATTGAAAATAGAAATATTCTATCAGCCGTCTTCTAGTAACATGGACGAGTGACTGAAGTTTCATTGCTAAACGGGCCACTATAATATTAAAAGAAACCATGTGGTGGAACAGCTAAGGTTATATTATTACGTTGTGCATCTTAAACTCGAACGCAAAGTCTAACGAGGAACGTATCGCAGAACGAGCCAAAAACTCATTACAAAAGTACCAGAATCAAAAACGTGTAAAACGATGCGTTTTCTTGCCAGACGCCATTTAAAAGGGTTCGATTATTGTGTTTTGAGCACCGTTATATACGTAGTGTGCACTCAGATATTCTATTATGGATGCAGATCGTATAATAATAAAAGTCAAACAGAACAAAACTGATTTTCATGTTCCGTACATTTTACTCCATTACCTCCTTAAACGTATTATATTCTTGTTTACTTGAACCATAATGCTCGTTTCCATCTCACTAAAAAGTGATGTGAAATTCAAAATCAATACGACAATTCAAAATTTAGATTTTTCTTTTAATTTATTCATCGCCGTGAATTTACAAGTCCTTCGATAACTGTTGCACAGTAATATTCAAATATCCGTTGTATAATACTGTAACATTATGATAAAGTAAATTTTATTTTGTGCACCATATATACTGCATTGCTGAGGTTGAAAATATTTTTATTTACTGAATAAAAAAGTAGTAGGTACAACATCGTACCTGCATGTTCGTTTACAAGTATCTACTAAAGCGTAAACTTCACTACGTCAATAATGTTTTGATTAATGATTTCAATAATTTGTCTATAATATATGAATGGTATATCATAAATGTATAAATATTAAATACATTCATTCAATTTATTCGTACACCATGCTCGACAACATTGTTTTTCCACATACTCAGAATCCTAATTTGTGTGGACAAAAATAATTAATATTCAAAGTTAGTAAGTTTTTTATCAAGCATTTAGTTTCTTAGCAGTTAGCACTACAACATTGTGTAAAAGAAGTATTTTTTCACTAATTTTAATCAGTACAACAATCGTATACAATCGTACTGAATTTCTTGCATGAATCAAACAAAATAATATGCGTGTTGTGTTCACAAACATTTTTTTATAAATATCCGAGTTTTCCACTGTTGCATAAATATTTTGACTTCGTAATATTTATTGATAATCGATTTCTGATTATTGCTAAAAAATCTCAAGTGGTCAGCCATCCGGGAGCTAGCAACGCCGGCCAATGTACAATCAGAGAGCGTACGCAACTGAGCGTAGACACCGCGCCACAGATATTGTTTTATAAGTGGTATTTTACATGCTCAAAACAACAGAACAACTAACTCAATTACTCTAAATCGGTCTAAAATAATGAATGAATAAAAAAAAACCTTATTCAATTCTAAGTTTAGTATAGATGAATGATAATAGTATACTACAGTGTAAATACAAAATCCGTTTTCATTCCAATAGACTTTAACGATAATAAAGTATTATACTCTTATTTGGAAAAAAATTATATTTCCCACATAAACCGTCTTGGTTTACGAAATAATTTTATATTGTTGTATTGAGTAGGTAAATTTTAAATTTTTAAAACTGAAACAAATTAGTAAATCATATCATAAATATTCTTAAATAATAATATACTTTATACATCGACACATTTTCCATAATATATTTTTAATTTTCGCTTTAAAAAAGTGTGACTTGCTACTTAAAATATTTTGGTCAAATTATAACATTTGAGTGATTCATGGCAAGTCACTATTTCCGATTACTGTAACTATATCTCAATTTAGGTCACACCACTAGTTCAAAAACGGTTTAAATGCTATTAAAAAAATATGTATACAATATATACTTAAATTTAAGTTATATAATAAAAGTTATCGGGAAACAATTAATTATTAAGAGTCAACCTCTTCGTGGTGTCTCCCAGGCAATGATAATAGACTCTAAAAAGTAAAATAGAAAAAAAATGTTTAAAACTTTTACCCGTTCTCATAATTTCTGCACTAACATTTAGAGTAATTTTTTAAAGTAATACACTTAAGACTACCATGGTCAATTTTTTGAAATTCGATTCAATAGTAATACTTTTTCGGTATTTAAGCATAAAACTTAATTTATTTGCGATTTAATTCGAGTTGTTTAATAATTTATATACTGACAGTCAGATCTTTATAATATTAATTATCGTCTTTAAAGTTACATAAAAACGATTTATATTGAAGGTTATTTATTTAACAAACTTTTAATTGAATAATTGTATATGTCACATATTCATAGAGCAGTCTTACAACAATAATATAGTTACACATATCTATATGACTATATTTATTTATTGTTGAATTTTAGCTTTACAGGGTGTAACAGAAAGATCTAACAAATGAAATTACTTTTGTTCTAATCAATATTCAAACTTTTTTAATAATATTTTCAGACGTTTGTGATTCAAGTAAACATTATCATTTTATTTTTAATACTGAGAGTAAAAATTGTTTACTTTAATTACATTTTATTTTGGATAAATTCAAAACAATCTATTCGTTACTCAAGTGTTTTCGGTAAAAACGTTTATTTAACTAAAGAAGTTTAATTTTTATATTTTTTAGATATCAATAATTTTTTAGCACATTGATTCAAAACGTAAAAAAATATTCAAAATATTTTTTTTGAGAATTTCCTGACGAGTATATTTCTTAATTTATTTATTCACTTATATATTATTATTTGTATAATTGTTTTCATATTTTTAACTACTAACAGTTTTTTTATTTTTTGTCAGGTCTTTCTGTTACACTTTGTATTTATATAGTTGTATATTAATTGTATCAGTTAAATTACCAACTTCATATCTGGTTATCTAGTTTCCCTTACGTCCACATATTTGTTTTTTCTGTCCATGTAAAGATGCGTTGTTTACTCGCCAGGTTTTATGATAATAATATCAAACGGTCAAGTGTGCGTCAATTAATCCTTTACTAAAACGTGAAATTTATGTTTCTTTTAATTAATGCTGTAAAAAATTGTCATAACTCTGTTGTAAGACATACTCGTAATATCATTATATTTGATATATTTTCTTATTTCTTAATGACACCATTTTTTGACGAGTATTTACGTTTTTCGTTACAAATAACATGAATGGCGAATTTAATCATCCGGTCCCAGGAAGAAAATCGCATACAATATGAGTACAGGACATTAGAACGTGTATAATTATAATAAAATACTCTCCTTAAAAATACTTTAAAAAATCTTAGCTCAAAAAACAAGGTCTCAGAAATTCACATACACCAATATTTGTAAAGCTTTTAATCAACCATCATATTTTCTTTCTTCGATTTCAATATACTTACTACACTTCTTTTAGTGTTGTACATTTTTTGCCGCGGCATCGCTATATCATATACTGGCGGTTGTTTTCTTTTCAATCATTATTCGAAGTGGTTGATCGATTTATTTTAGTATCTGTTTACTATAACAGCTAATCAATTTGTATTTTGTTCTTCAGATTAGCTTGCAGTTCAGCTGACCTGTTTAATTATATATGCAATACGATGTAAATATTTACCCAGGCCGAAACGTTTCGAACGTCTCGGTAAAGAAGACGAACGATTTCTGAATTTTTGGTGAAACGGAAATATATTACAGTAATAATACTATTATAGTTTGGTAAGAACCTGTACATGATATAAAAGTTAAGAACAATATCTTATAGAAATGGTTCGGTAAACGTTATTCGGATGGATATTAATATTCGATAATATATCATGTTTACTACTTATAGTACAAACCAAATAAAAATAACTGAAAAATGTACGGTACTACAAATAGAACCAAATTTGGCAAAACAATCTTCTCCCGTATCGATCCGGATGTCTTTAAATTCACTATTCAAAAATAGTTCTGAATCACGACATTGAGTTGCATATTAAAATATATCTCACAGCCATTTCAACGTTTTGAAAATTAGCAACCATAGATTTATAAATGTTAGGTATAAAAACCTCTTTGTAAATATTATTTTACATCCGAACTATTAATTTAAATCTAGAATATGAAATAATAGCCATAGTATATATAATTATAGTAATAAATTTAAAATAGAATTTCCTTTATAAGCAATAAGTGTTTTTTTATATTAAAAACAAATATATAACAACAACATATAATGCATAGGAGTAATATATGGAACAAATCTTACTGTACATTAAGCTACGGGCTGTTTTATTTTTTTCTAACGCTATTGATAAATGGCATAACACGATAAATATTGCGAAAATCGTTATGAGATCATCACACTAGAATATAAAAATTAAATAGGACAATTATACGAATATACTATTACATATTGTTTATTTGTCGTTATTTTTACAAGACATCAGTCGGCTCCTAAGTCATTCAGCTGGAAGTCAAGTTCAATATTTACTTAATTCTTGTCATATTACATTTATTTCCATTTACCTTAACTGATGGGGCCGGGAACGGAACAATATTAGTCCGTGCGCCCGGGTACCTTAACGCTTGTCACACACCCACCGACCCGAGTAACCCAGCCAGCATTAGTTGGGTTCATCGCTCAAATACTAGCTATGTGGTGTGATGATGTGTGTGTATGTGTGTATGTGTGTGTGTGTGTAGGCTTAAAATTAATGTACAAATAGGTGACTTGGATAAAATGGTAGCAAGATTTGGTTATTAAGTTGCTGTATTATACACAAATTGGAAATAATGACTGTTGACCAAAATAAATAGAAATTAAAAATCACAAATCTAATTACAATGATAATGCGCAGCCCTCGTGGCCGAGTACAATTAAATGATAGTATTATATGACCGTTCTGGCAGAACAAGATAATAATATAGTCAGCTGTTTGAAGTGTTATAGATAATGATATACCTATAGTTAAATTAATCCGAATCGATTGTCTGTATTGCTGGTAACAATAGGCATATAACATAATAATAATAGCAATCGTACAATGCACCGCTTCACAGAAATATAAAATGGGTACTCACTGATTAACAAACGATAGCTGGTCAGACTGGAGGACAGCTGGCCAGTCTGGTCCATATCCTAAAAAAATGTTAGTAATCGCACACAAACCACACGGAAAACAATATAAAAAACATTTTCAATAATCATACGGTAACCTACAACGGTTTAATAACACGTAGCGATTTTCGTTACGGAAATTAATAAATAACAATATAATAACAAGTGGCGGTTTGAGCCCACAAATGTATATAGTATGATCATATTATACTCGTAATATGAAACCACAATACAAACAAAGGGTGGCGTTTTGCGCACGCGTGATGGGTATGTAATAAAAAGAGGCGATTCGAGCCCACGAATACAACTAAAAATAATATATAATATTGTTTTGTGACACCTCGATTCATTGGTGTGTGCGAGAGCGACAAAGATTTGGGCGGCCGTGCTAACCGGATATGCACTCCGTCGTCGACGGCGGCCGTGTTAATTTGCACACCGGTAAGCCGGCGGCGGCTGATAACGAACGTAATCTACATAATATTATTGTATAATTCACGATGACAAAAATAATATATTCTACAAAAATAAAACAATATAAATATAATGCGTGTGTGTGTGAGAGAGTGTCGGTCGGCGGCTGCTATGAATTGCGTTCCGGGCCCTCAACACTGTACGACTACTATATAAACAATAAATATCGATTGATGTTTTGTGCAAATATGTATACATGTTGTAGGTACTTTGTGCCCTTGACGTTCTTGTAGCTGTAATTATACCAATATTATACTTTTCAGCTTACTAAAAATTCGTTATAAATATATTATATACAGCAAGCAAAAGTTCGATTACGATTTTTGACGTATTATACGGCTATTATACAGCTCGTAACATATACCTACTCGATTTTACTGTCAAAACTTTTAACCTTATATGGGTAGACTCGCATCTGCGAGCATATGAAATTCAAAGTGGACACCATCGTTTTATTACCGTGTATTAACCGTAGGAGCATAAACAAGTTTTCGCCATAATATGCGCATGTCGTCTGGTTAAAATTGTATCATGATAACGCTGCAGTACCTAAAAGGGTATTTTTTTAATACGGTTACAATATAAATATCTCAACGCCATAATTAATTACTCATTTATTTGAACAGATTGACTTTTAGAAAGAGGAAATACGAAATCGGTTAAGAGTAAAATTAAATTGTTCGAATCGGTTCCCATACGCTTGCACGCATAATATGGGTATACCTAGTAAGTAACTAATACCCAACTATAAAAATAATATATTATCGAGATCGGATGACTGTCATTTTTTACCAAAAATATTGGTAGAATTACCATCTACTCCAGAATCGTTTGACGGAAAACGTAATTCAGAATTTTATTCCGACGCCATAAATATTTTTTATTTACTAGAAAAGATACCTCAACAGTAAAAACTGAGTTTAGTACTTAGTATTTACTTATACCACAATAATTATTGTTGTTATTACTTATTTTAATTAACTTTGACTAATTTTATATTTAGTTAGACCGTTGTAATATACCTAGAACCTAGCTATTTTGTTATTATCAGTATTGGTCATTTATCATTTGTCATAACTTATATTGCGTATTGCTTATAATATTGTGTAACTGTTATAAATAGATTGATTAAAAAATAGCCACGAACATATGGAACTGTTAAATAATATAATTATTCAAGCCAATTTTAACTTAGTTTTATTATTCAATAAAAGTTCATTAGACCTAATGCGTAGAAACTATTTTGTTATAAGGATTTGAAGTTCAAATATTGACAAAATCACTTCAATTTTCAAACTATTTAGTAGATAAGTAGTTAAATACGTATCAAATATTCAATTTGTATAGCTAATTCAGTTTAATTACAGTTTAATTAATACATTTTTTTTTTAAAAAACTATTCAAGGTACCTTATGTAGTTCTGAATTGATTGCTTTTAATTCAGGTTAGTACTCAGTGGTATTGTGAAGAGAAATATGTCTGACCAAATCTATTTATTTGCAAACTTTATCGGTGCAATTTTTAAGTACCTAAGCAAACTTAGTTGAAGTTGAGGTCATCGCCAAAATATTTTTTTCAATTTTCAAAAACTTTATTATTAAAGGACTATATTAGTTCAATTTACTTAGCGCTATATTGTTATCACTCAAATAAAAAAATTACTATTTCGATTTCAATTTCAGTTAATTATAATCGTACATTTTAGAATGAAGCTAAGAAATTAGTAACAACAGATTTCAATTTTGAATCTGTTTCATCTGTGATTTTTCCTTCTTTTGCGATAGTTGCCAATAATGATTTCTCAGAGGTCCTAAAAATATATAAATAAGGTTATTTTATTTTTTAATGCATTGTTAGTTGATACTTAAAACACAGAACTAAACAACGAGTAAGTACTTTATGTGTTGTAAGAATTCTTTCTCAAATGTAGTAATTTTGGATGGTGCCATTTTATCAAGGAATCCTCGTACGCCACAGTAGATAACAGCAACTTGTTCTTCAATGGCCATTGGTACTAAAATACAAATTATGATAGTCAGATAACCAATAGATAAGTGTGAATGTATTGAAATACATAATGCAATATCCAGTTGATTTTCTATATTTTCCATATTATGAAAACAGCGATAATATTAATATGGTAACCCACTCTCATTATGGATACTATAAATTTGATTTCCTTACCATATTGTGCTTGTTTTAATAACTCAGTCAGACGGACCCCACGATTCAAAAGTTGTTGAGTAGATGCATCCAAATCGGAACCAAATTGAGCAAATGCTGCTACTTCACGATACTGAGCTAATTCCAATTTCATGGAACCAGCTACCTATAATATTCATTAACGATCAACGTATTTATTTTTGTAGAAAAATGAATCAAAATCGTTTCCATTTCTCACTTGTTTCATGGCCTTAGTTTGAGCAGCAGAACCGACACGAGACACGGACAGACCAACGTTAATAGCTGGACGGATTCCTTTGTAAAATAATTCAGTTTCCAAGAAAATCTGTCCATCAGTAATGGAAATTACGTTAGTTGGAATGTACGCAGACACATCACCCGCTTGGGTTTCAATTATAGGCAAAGCGGTCAAAGATCCACCACCAATAGAATCACTCATCTTGGCTGCTCGTTCCAAAAGACGAGAGTGAAGGTAAAACACGTCACCGGGGTAGGCCTCACGACCGGGTGGACGCCTCAGCAACAGGGACATCTAACAAAACATTACAAAATACAGTAATTAAAATAAATTATTACAACATGCCAATAATAGTATAATACTTGACGGTAAGCAACAGCTTGTTTGGATAAATCATCATAGATAATAAGGGCATGCCTGCCGTTGTCTCTGAAAAATTCGCCCATGGCGCATCCAGTATATGGGGCGAGGTATTGCAGGGGAGCTGCATCAGAAGCTGTAGCTGCTACAATTATGGTATACTTGATTGCGCCTTTATAATAATGAATAGGTATATATATGTTTTTATATTTTAATAAATAAGCAAACTTTTGATTTATAATCTTAAAACAATAACTCAATTCCTATTTCTTTATGAATATTTATGCTAACCGGTGTCTGTTAACCTTTTTACAATTTGGGCAACAGTCGATCTCTTTTGTCCAATAGCAACATAGATACAATATAGTTTCTTCTTTTCATCTTGGGCATCATTAAATCTCTTTTGGTTGATAATGGTATCAATAGCCAAAGCAGTTTTACTGAATAATGCAAAATTTATGAAATAAATAACAACAATAAATTTATGATTAATGAAAAGTTAGTAACTACTAACCCAGTCTGTCTGTCTCCAATGATCAATTCCCGCTGACCACGACCAATAGGCACAAGTGAGTCAACAGCCTTAATACCAGTTTGCATAGGTTCTCGCACAGCCACACGGGGAATTATACCAGGTGCCTTTCTACCAACACGGTACCTAAGCTTAGATGTCAATGGTCCGTTACCATCAATAGTATTGCCCAATGCATCAACCACACGTCCAAGCAGGTCATCGCCGACTGGTACATCCACAATAGTACCAGTACGTTTCACAACATCGCCTTCTTTGATTAGTGTGTCATTGCCAAATACTACAACCCCTATATTGTTAGGTTCTAAGTTAAGAGCCATACCCTAAATTAGAAGAAAGAAATTATTGATTATACATTTAAACATACATAATTTAATTTATTTTTAACAAAAGAAAATCATACCTTCAATCCAGAGGAAAATTCTACCATCTCTTCTGCTTGGACATTTTTTAATCCATAAACACGAGCAATACCGTCACCAATAGTTATAACTCTACCTGTTTCTTCTAAATCAGCCTAGATTATACATATTATTATTATTATTATTATATTTTGTTTTCATTAAATTATAATCTTAGATTCTGAGAGGAGCGAAGTGATTTAACATTGATGTATGATTAAATATTTTGTTTATAAGTGAAGATATTTTTTCTAGAAGAAAAAATTCCAATCATCAACTTTGAGGGAGGTTTGGTACTTTCCGGTGTTTTGTTCAAAATTAAAAATTCTCATTAACTTCTTTTTAAAAATAATCGACAAGAATTTAAAACAAAAATTGTCAAGTACTTATGTCAACAAGCTGTTATATGCACTGTAGCCAGTGGGTGCCGTGTGTACCTTGTTATTGACTAGAAACTCAACACTATTATGAATGTGCTAAGTTTTAATTCAATGATAAATACAATCAAAAACGATGCTGAGCGAATATGGTCTAACTTATTGGTAAAATGGTAACCAAAAATACCATGTAATTATTTTAAAAATAATACTAAGATTTCAACAAAATATGTTCGTATTTTTTCCCTTTAATCTTCTCATTTTGAACTAACGAAAGCACTAATTAAATCTTATTCATTTTCCACAAGAAATCTACACCAGAGTTGATCAGATTCTACTAGAAAAAGTGTCTTCATACACAAAATAAGAAAAAAAATAAACAAACAAACACATCATTTTAAAATCAATGCTTTATTTGCATCGCTCAGAATCTAAATTACAGACATTTGTGAAGATTTTAGTTTTATTAAAATAATTGTTAGGTAACCTTGGATACCAAAAAGTTAGACCATTTTGCATCGATTACAACGATTTATCACTAAATTCAATTAAAACACATCCATTATAATAACTTACGACTTACCAACTCATATTCGAAGTTACATTCGACCCTCACTCACTAAAACTCTCATCTACTCAAAGAATAGTTTGAAATTTAATGTAGGTACTACATACTTTGGGTGGAGCTCCCAAAATTCTTTGTTCCAGAATGGAAGAAATTTCTGCATCTCGTGCACTGCAGGTTATATGTATTGGCCGACTGATGAGTTTTGACATGGTCCATGAGGCCTTGCTTATCTGAATAAAAATACAAATATTCAATAAAATTAATTTAAATGTTATTAAATCATAACCATGACTAAATATTTTTTTAATTGAAATTTAGGATATATATTTTTAAGTAAACGTATCTAATGAATTTTATTTGTATTTTCTATCATTATTGTGTATGTCCTCTATGATTATGTAATATTACATCCTGAGTGGAGCAATAAAAGTATATCTACGTTTTACAATGACGTGTGTGTTTTTTTTTTATTATTGATCTTAATTACATCGGCTACTAGGCCTTTAGTCTACATACGATTTACATACAGTACATGTTATTATTGGTTATATTAAGGTTGCATAGTTAAATTTCCTTTAAGAGGACGCTACACAGGCATTTGTTGTGACATATTAAATTTATGCTCATCAGATCACGTTTAGATCTGCAGTTTAAAAATCGGAGTGAATCGACGTATAATGTTATGAACCTCAGTGTTAAGAATATTATCTGTGTTTTTTGGTGGAGATTTTACGATGATTATAATTACATAATATATATTACATAATAAAGCGTAAATTAAAAAATACTTAATAACTTAATTAAAAACTGAACTGTCGCACCCCAAAAACAAACATTGATAATGTTTTTACCATCAAGATTTATAATAGGTCGATTCACTCTAATTTTTAAGCTAACGGAGATAAACGTGATCTGCTGAGCGTACATTTACTGCGTTACGAACTTATGCCTGTGTAGCCTCTTGAGAAGTTAATGATTTTGATATTTGATTAAAAATTAGGTTTTTTTTTTGTTTGTGTATGAAAACATTTTTTCTAGTAGAAAAAATGCTCTGACCAAGTTACACCTATTTGATGCATAAAAATTAAAAACGTATAGGTACTTGATTCCAATCAAAGATTGTTTAATTATAAGCATGTGTTGTTTAAATGAATAAACATACAATTAATAAAATAATAATAATATTAGTCACTAAGATCAATAAATGTACAATACTGTAATTTATTAATTTCGTGAAGTAAAATTGAGTGACAAGTAATTAAGGTATCACGCTTACTAGCTGTGCGGTATCGTGAGCAATGTGATGAAACAGTTGAGTAATATACATTTAAATTACAAATTAACATACTATACCTGTGGTAATGTTTTGTCTAATGGTGTTCCAATTTTTGTCACCAAACGGAGAAATAAGTTAGTCATTTTTCAACGTGTTCGTCAGTTACCATCCGAAAATAATTATTGCAAATAATAATATATAGTTGCAACCAACGGAATTTGGAATGATAGAATGGACTCCCAACGGTTTTAATTGGCATGTAGATGATGACTGAAGTGCAGTGATCATCAAATAAATATGTTTCTTCTCTGCTACTGATCCCAGCCTATGAATAATCACAATGTCCAATGCTATCTAGTGGTAAGTAAATTGTGCTGCATTTGTTCATTGATGTTATAGTATGTCCTTCTAATGAACACTTATTATTTTAACATAAGTCATGACAAAGTATAATGTAGGTACTCGGCATGGAAGTGAAAACCATGAGCAAAGTGATCCATCTATGTTGTCATAGAGACCTTAGTAGGCGCATCGTTCAATGTACAGACTTTATCATGAACACTAAACTATTAATACAACTAATAATATTATTGTAGTTTTCGTGGACAATGAACTCCATTTTTATTATTTCCAAATATTATAGGTACCTACTACCTACTCAATGTCGCTGCTACTAATTACCACTACAATATATCTTACTATAAGCAATTGTTATTGTACTACATTAACGATATACTGCTAAAATAGTAGGTACATTTATATAACATATTATCTGATAATATTATTTATTTATTAATTTATTTATTTATTAATTCACGGAATAAAAAATTCCTTATTTAGTATAGAACATAACAATAATTCAGTAAAATAAGATAACTAACATATACAAGGGCGATGGCCAAAAAATACAGCAGAATAACAGGCACAGTAAATATAAACTAAAATAATTAGGACACAAGTAAAATTACATACAATAAATGTACAAAAAATAACACAATATTAAGGTAAACTGAGAAAGGAGGGGTCCTCGTTAGCCAACCGCATCATGCGGTCAATTGGTTTGTTTTTACCGTAATTGGTAAAGTGGAGAGGTACAGTAAAAGGAACTCGAGACCTTGTGGCCCGATGTGGAACTTTAAAGTTTACTTGGATAAGCAGTGAAGGGGCATTTAAGGAACCATCGATTAACTTTTTTAAAAAGGCCAGATTAGCTTTAACGCGCCTATCTGCTAAAGATGTAAGGCTAAGTGCGCGCAATACTGGAGTATAGTCGTGAGGAGGATGGACAATTTTTAGCATGTAAGCTGCAGACGACAGAAAGCGCCTTTGTACACGCTCTAAGTGGCAAGAATCAATAACCACAAATGGGTCCCAGAGCACAGACGCATACTCTAGCATGCTTCGGACTAAAGAGCAGTAGACAGTCTTGAGAGATCCAGACAGCTTGAACTCCTTCATGGTGCGCATTACGAAGCCAAGCGATTTGAGGGCTCGGCAGCAGATGGAGTCAATGTGAGGGCGGAAGTTCAGATCGGCAGTGAAAAGAACGCCCAAGTCGCTATTGCTTGCAACTCTATCAATCACTGAACCATTGATAGTGTAAGAATAATCGAATACCAACCGGCGCCTGGTGAAGGACATAGCTTTGCATTTATTAGTATTAAATTGGAGGCCAAGAGTGCTAAACCATAAGCTAATGGAATCTAACTCGTTCTGAAGGGCGTGACAGTCAGCTTCAGATTCGATTTTTCGGAAAAGTTTCAGGTCGTCAGCGAACATAAGGAATCTACACTTAGGAACAGCCTTCGTAATTCCATTTATAAATAAAGAAAAAAGCAGGGGAGACAAGTGACCACCTTGGGGAACACCAGATGGAACAGGGACGACAGCAGATTTTGATCCAAGCACTTTAACCCACTGGACACGATCGGACAGGTATGATTTAAACCAGGACAAAATAGGTTCGCCAAAACCGGACTTATAGAGGATGTCAATGAGGATAGCGTGGTCTACACGGTCAAATGCTTTCACAAAATCAGTGTAAATCACGTCTACCTGGGAGCGATTTTCAAATGCCTCAAGGACAAAATTATTAAACACAATTAGGTTCGAAGTGGAAGAACGTCCGGGTCGGAAACCATATTGTTCGTCGACTAGTACAGAGTCAACCGAGGGCTGAATGGATTGCAGTACTAAGTTTTCGAAAAGCTTGGCAATATGACTTAGAATCGAGATGGGTCGATAATTCGTGACGTTAGATTTGTCACCAGATTTGAACACAGGGGTGACTGAGCTGATTTTAAGCATTGATGGAAAAATTCCATCATCCATTGAACGCCTGAAGAGTAACCATAAATGAAAACAGAGGACAGACCTGATGTTATACAAAAAGGTCCCAGATAGACCATCAGGGCCAACGGAGTGCACATTTTTTAGTGCAGCTAACCCGTTCTCGACATCATCGATACCGAAGATGCAGTCAGAAGGTAAAGTATGCTGCGCAAATGGGATTACAGGTATGCTACTTGCTGAGGAAGGCACATGGACTGAGTTAAAGTAAGATGAGAAAAGACTGGAGATGGATTCAGGACCAGTGGCACTTAGATCATTGAGGTGAACAGAGTTGGGAATACCATTGCTAGATCTACGCTTACGTACAAAGTCCCAGAATAGACGAGGATTAACTTTAAGCATGTTTTCAGTGTTATCCAGAAATGTTTTATAGCATTTTTTATAATAATACTTATACTGAGCGCGCAGGTTAGAGAACTTGTTATAGTCAACAGGGTTACGTGATGCTTTGTATTTAGCGTGCATTTCTTTCTTGGCAAAAACAATGTTTTTTAGATTTTTAGAGAACCAGGATGGAAATTTAGAAGGTTTGAAAACAACTAAATGTACAAAACTTGTAACACAGTAATGCAATGCATCGTACAATGCACACGTAGCAGAATCAATATCAGTTGTTGTTAAGGTTTCTAACCAGTTAAACGATGATAAGAAGGCACTAATACGAGGATAACAGGTTTTACGAAAATTATAATATTTATGACATCTATCAATAGAAGGTAAGTCATCTACAAAAGTAAGCATAAAAACTAAGGCTGGGTGGTAAGGATCACATGGAACCACCCCAGTAACGGATTTCTCTATATTTATCCGAGAATCATTGGAAAAAACTAGATCAAGGAAATTACCATGGGAGTTGGGTATGTGATTTAGTTGGAAAAAATTATTATATGCGAAAACGTCAGGAACACAGTGGATAGCAGGGCCAGAGGAAGAATAAATTAAGCCAAAATCGTCATTAGACCAGGATAGGTCAGGAAGGTTAAAATCACCAGAGAAAATAAATACGGAACCAGGTTTAGCGTCGATAATATATTGAGCAGCAGACATAAAGGACTCATATACCGGGATAGGGCTACTAGGAGGAATGTATACGGAGCAAACAATATAAGCAGTATTATTTACATAAAATTTAACGAATAGATATTCAACATTGTTAATGAGTGCAGGTAACAAGTTATGGACCACATCGTTACGAATGGCAACGAGAACTCCTCCTCCTCTACTAAAACTACTGGATTGACTACTTCTATCACACCTAAATACAACATAGTTGTGTAAACCTAATTCCGTGTCTTGGAAGCTATTAGTAAGCCACGTTTCAGTTAAACAAATGAAAATATAATTAAACACAGCAACATTACATTTAAAAAGACAAAGTTTGGTTCTTAGACCTCTACAGTTTTGATAGTAGCCCATGGTAAGCTTCACTCCTTGGCTGATAAGTTTTTCGGGGTGCTTCACAACACCAGATCTGGAAGTGGGTGGTGCGCACGCCATACTAAGAGGAGGACAGGTAGACGAACATAAAGATATCAGTTTTTTGGAGTGGCGTCTTGAATCATCTCAGGAGCAAGACGACCCCAAAAACGTTTGACCATTACACCATCGGGCCAGAATGCAGGATCGAGGACAACATCCAGCTTATCCGCAGGCAGACGAATATGGAACGAAGAGTATGATGGATGCCTTGTAACCATTTTGCTGATGGTCACGTCTGAGTAACCATTGAACATTTCAGATTCTAACAGGGCAGTTGTAACACTTGGATCAAGCCTCGAGACAAAAATATCAACATGCTTACGCACAGGCACTGATGACAGCTTGGAAGATGAGTTCTTTACAGAACCAACAATGAATTTTGATTTTACAGACGAAGATTGACTGGCAGTCAATTGGTTTGCGGGTTGAGTAGAACGATTACCCGTAACCGAGTTCGGGTGTACATCAACTGGCAGTTTAAAGAGTTGAGCATTTGATTTGGGAGTTAGGGCATTAGGTGCCGCATTGAGGTGGTTGAGCTTATCATGTAGCTTAGCGTTACTTAGAGCTACGGATTTGAGCTCCACAACCACGGATTGGAGAATATTAGCAATATTAATTGAGTTTCCATGCGAAGGCGATACAGGATCAGAAGAAGAATTTTTTAAAAACTTAGACAAGTCGTCACTTAGCTTCACACCAGCGGGCAGAGTCTGCGCCACTATATAGTCAACGAGCATGCTTTTAGTCCATTTGTTTAACTCGGAAGAAAGAAGATCATTGTTTTGTGTCATTATGTGTTTTCGTCTACCTGGTGAAAACGTGTGGATAAACAAAGGACAAAATAAGGCGCCTTAAGAAAAATAAATAGGCCAAATAACTTGCACCTGGCGTAGACAGCAAAGATAGGCGGCGACCTTGGCACGTGCCGGATTCGAATTACGAGATAGCCTCCACGGGTCGACGCTGCTTATCGATGTCGATAAGAATTCAACCGTAATTAGGTGATAGTATAAACTTATAATAAATTATTACCTTTCAATGATGCGCACAAATTAATTAACAAATGACTGAAAGTAAAAAATTTAGAATAAATTGTAATCGGACTGACTCAAAAACGACACCAGTCGAAGCACGCACTTTCCCGGATTTAGTGAACTAAAAAACGCAAAAAACGGGTAACTAGTTTCGAAGGAAACTTAAGACGGGCACAGAGCGTATAATGATATAGTACGTATATTTAACCATGATTATTTAACCATTATTACAATAGAACCCCTCTCGTCCGCCCTCGAATGGTCCACCACTCCGCGTGATCCGACCATAATATTATCGATATGAATAATTTAAAAATACATTTGTATTTTCCAACTTTACGGTAGATATATAAAATTAATTGCTAGTTTAATATTTCCCTTATCGATTGTCCGATTTAGTATCCCCGATCCCGACCTTTCTCGTATCTGTATATCTTTAAATTAGTGAGATTTTGAGAGGAAAACTTGAAAAAAAATGTAATCATTTTTATCTAATACCATTACGTATTGTATTTTAAAATGCGTATTAAATGGACATTGGGACAAAATTAATTTGTATTATAGAACATAATAAAATTTAAAAAACAAAATATGTCAATTAATATAATTTAATGCCCGTGGACATTGGTTCGACAACACAACAGTGAAAATTAAGTAGGGTGCTAATGCAGTTATAATAATTATTATTGTCTGTTGGAGTGGACTTAGAATTGGACTTATTGAAATCGTAGTAACTATAATAATATGTATTGACAAATTAGTTTGGCTTCAGAAGTAAGTTTATCGGAAATGATACAATATTGATACAATGATAACGCGGCGATTGTAAACTGCGCCCAAAATACAGGTAAATACAAAATCACACGTGTAAACTGCGCCCAAGTTTTTATCAAGCTTAAAATAGTGATATTATGTTAACTACACCCAGGTAAAATTACAGCTAAAATACTTAATTCGTAATACATACTTAATACTTAATACTTAATTAAAATATAATTTTAAAAAGCAAAATAAATACAAATACCTATTACAAATAATAACATATGGTGGATACATATTCATCAATTAGAATTTAACCATTATTATATTTATTAATTACTTTTTATAACTTTTCAAGTTTTTTTTTGTTTTTTGTTTTGGAGTTTTGGAATTTAAACGGTTCATTTGTACTATTTACTACATCAAACATAGAGACTTTAATAAGCGGATTAATAAATCAAAATTTAATAAGTTAATAAGTCGGACATAGTTTACACTATACCTTTTTGACTAGATAAAAATTCGGGCGTAGTTTACATTATACCTTTTTAACATAGATAAAATTTCGGGCACAGTGTACGTATGCCCTGATAACGGATTGTAAAATTTAATTACATATCTTTTATTGTCAACAAAACCTTAGAATCGGCAACGTTAAAATCATTGCTTTTACACCTATACTTACTATATTTTATGAGCAAGGTAAAACACTATAACTCATAAGATAAAATCCAATCTGACAAGCATACTATCCACAAGAGAGGATTGATTGAAGAACGGAATTCAACGGATTAGTATTTCTCAGAATACGTTCAAAAAATAACATTAACGCCTGAAGAACTAATAATTGTTCCGTGTGTGATAATATAATCAGCCTGTAAGACGTACTGAGCTACTACCTACAATATTGTTAGCACGTTATTATAAAATGTTTTACAATCGAAAATATCCTTGATTTAGGTTACCCAGCTGCTGTTTAAAGTTTTTTTTTTTTATTTAAGAAAATTTACAATCTATATACAATTTATATAATAAGTAAATATGATGAACAATATTACAAGACATGAATATCTTGAGGGAAAGGAGTGTCCAGTGACACTACTTCCAATTTAAACTTAGGGGGGAGGTAACTTTATAATAAGTAGCACTAGGAATTTTTTAATAAGTCACGCGGCCATTTGCGTTTGAGGCAACGAGAGAGGTTATCAGGGATTGTACAAGATGAAGGTTTAGATATGAGTGGGTTTGGATGGTTAAAGGTATTTTTATGAAATTTGTTATAATGATAAGAGGCAAGTGTGGATATTGATGGTATATTGAGCTCATGATGTATAGGGTGCGGTTGCTGACGTACCAGGGAGCATTAGAGAGGACACGCAGAGATATTGATTGGAACGCTTGGAAATTGATTAGGTTTGAGTTTTTAGTGGTACCCCACAGTTGAATTCCGGAAGTCATTGGCGGACTCAATATTTGTTTATATATTAGTGTTTTATTATTTAAAGAGATTTTGGATCGAAGAAGTGGTCTTAAATTGTGAAGACTGAGATTAAGGGAAGTTCTTTTAGCTCTGATGTGATAAGCCCAAGTTAGTCTTTCGTCGAGAAGGAGTCCTAGGTATTTAACGGAATCGACAATGGGAATTGTTTGGTTATTTATGTAAACTGGAGGAATTGTTGTAGGCCTGAGGGGCGGTTTATAGTTACATCCAATAATATTCAATACGAATGCGACTGTTATTATTACGATGCTCAACATTATGTTAGGTTAAGTATTAGATTAGGTTACAAACCCTGGTCATAATAAACGGTACACATACCTATATAATAAGTATTTATTATGCGCCTGCCAGTAGCAGACGTGCTGATTTACTATTTCATCTGTAGTTTCTGAAGTAATAATAATATATGGACAATATCATAATATATTATACATGTATAATATGGCATGTGTATTGTGTGTATACCTACAACCTGCCCATACCAACGCGCCTTTATGATGTGCGTGATGTGCAATAAATGTGAAAGTGTGTATGAAAAATAGTACGTGTGTACTTAACCGTTTGTGTTTTCACGAATCTAGTCGTAGGTATTCAAACCCGTACGAAGAAACGTGTCTCGTAGAGCTTTTACGCGGTGTGTGCCGTGTATTTTGACGACAGGTGGGCTTATAGGAACTTAGTTCTAAAACTAAATGCGCAATGTCTTACATGCAGACGTGTCGGTAAATATTGTATTGTTTACACAAATACACCTAATAATGTAATATAGCTATGATTTTTTATGCAGGCGGCCTCAGTGACGTTGAGGTGGTCCCGAGAATCGACATTTTATGGGTACACTGCGAATGCAAATACTTTATCTGAGAAAACGCCTGAAACATTTTGAATGGACAAAATTCAATTTGCATGTATGAGTATAGGTCCATATAATGGATACACACCTGCTTTATGAATCTAGAAAATCAACCCCCCCCCCCCCCAAACGGACCAATTTCTCCCCAGAGAAAAAGATTAAAGTAAAAACATTAAACAATAACATACAATGGAAATAAATAAACGTACAAATGATTCAATTAATATTTAAATACAATTCAATAATACGTCATAATGACACTATTGCCAATACAAAATGCACTTATATAAAATATATTAAACAATACACAAATTACAAATGCAAATAAATTAATTCATACTGTTTACGAGATTTTTATTAAATAACTATACAACAATTTGTTGAATTAATGAAGAAATAGAATTCAATAATACTTTCACATAATTTTGGCTTATTAATATTTACTTATTAAATTGGGTAGGTAATAAATGTACAACGTGATTGATGATAATCAATAGATATGACGATCGTATATTTCGAGTAATACAAACCTATTTTTCCAACCTATTATTATGTGTAAAAATATATACATTGATTCAGGGGATATATGTCTCAGTCCAGTGGTTAAACATCCAGATACCCTATTATATGTATCCCTGAGTCATTTAATATTACCGAGCTTTTTGTTTCTAAATCATTTTTGCAACTGGTTTTTTGATATTTTAATCATCCCTATATCATGATATTATTTCTAAAATTGTGAACATTTATTCGATTGTTTTCCAATTATCAGTTATCTGCAAATATATAACTCTAAACAGTCAGACTAATGCAAACACCATGATGGTTGGCAGATGCGCAGTATTCAATAATATGGTGATCTGAGAGGTGATTTACATAAAATGTCCAGTAAGAAATAATACAAAGCATAATGATACCGGTACATATTATATAAGTGTTTTTCCTCTAGCCTCGCAGATATTATTTAACTTGCAGTCCCTATATAAACGGTTTAATATCAAAAATCAATAATTATTATTTTCATCATTATTTATTGATACGCACCTGCAACTTGACTCACCAACCCCAAAAACTTCACAGCAGCCCCTACCTCTCAACAAACCTTTCACACTACGCGTCCACGCCACATGCCTTGCATCAGCTTGAAGGCAACGGAAAAATAAATTACAGTTCGAACAATAATATCATTACTTTTTTTTTTTTAAAGGCCAGCCGCTTGGCTCTACGCTTGCAAAAGGATTTCGGTCACCGTCGGGTCGGGTTACGAGTCGACGAAACGGCGGTATATTATAGCGATGGTGAAACTGTTACAAATGCTTCCGGGGGCGAATTTATTGGCGTTTTTGTTTTTTATATCGTAGTATATGTGCGTATGTAATTTAAATAAAAAATCAATGCTCGCACGACGAAGAGTATTAAAAAAAAACACTTGAAATAATACCCATACGGTTAGTTTTAGGCAGTGGTATAGTGGACGGTATACGGAGGTAATGGCGGTATGCGACGTATATAATTACTATGTATGGCGTGTACTCACTTTCAAAATGTATGATTTTGTACGTACAGGAATAAAATTAAAGTGAAAAATACGTGGCTATGCGATCGTATAGTGGTGGATGATCATAGCTGAAAATATATAATACGTAACCTACTTATATAGAATACTTCAATGGCTTAATATTATTAATTATCTTATAATCCTTCAATTTGTCTAGTCAATATCTAGTTTGATGACGTTGCGTTGAAAATCGATCGATAAATGATGAAACTCATTGATCAACAAAAAATCCATAAAGAGAATTAAAAATGTTTAGCCCATCCTCCTTCTACGGACAGAAATAAATTACCAGTTAACTTAAATGGTAGGTATTTTATAATTAATAATGTATTATTATTCGTAAATACTTTTAATGTCAGTATATGTGTTTAAGGTCAGCTGTGAAATGTAATAAATACATAATATATCATATGTAATATGAACGATCACAATTCATAATTAATATAAGCGAACCACCACTTGATGAATGCAACCTTCAATCATAGGTACGTGAAAATCTGAATGTAAGTATTTACATAACCCGCACAGATCAGTTTAAGATGCATGGTCAAGAAGCGTTAAATCACTGCAGCCATCATATTGAAAATACAAGAAATTCAGCTTATGGAAAAAATTGTAAATTATTATAGATAGGTAGGTACGTTGTTACGTATTTACTATATTGTTTTTAAGTATAAATTTACAAATTGTTTTCATAAAAAAAAAAACTAATAAATTTCAAACCTTTTAATCAAACAATATTTTATTTCAGATAGTTTTTGCTTATTTTTAATTATTGATTAAGGGATTGGCAAGGGGTGACAGAGCTCCCTCATCGCACACAGTTCATAATTTAGTGTATTCCCAAGAATTTATTTATAGTCACACCCAATCAATATTAATATCCAGAATTATTAACTACCTATTATTAATTATTTTAAGATACCTAAAAGAAGTTTGAGAAATTAATAATTATAATCTAATCATTCATATTAGCAACTACTCAATTTATATCAAATTCTCCAATAAATTACCTATTCGTATTACACAAAAATAAGTTTAGCCCGTATAGCCGTATAGTTGCCTAATACTGATACTTTTGTTAATAGTTTTTATGAATTCAAAAGAGATGTAAATTCAACTCTTAGTATTGAACTTTGAAGTATAATATAATATATATAGAAATATAATTTCCATAATTATTTAACAATGTCGATTTAGATTATATAAACAAATTAACATCAAAAAAATGAATAAATATACGATACGGCCACACGACGCTAAATACATTTATCTCGGTTTCAGTTAATGGACAAATCGGCATCAATTTACCTCACTTGGTGAATTAATTCGACAGAGATGACCAATATGCCTGTGGAGGATTGGATATATTTTAGCACTTGCAACTTAGCTTTTTTTAAATATGATTCAAACTACTATCTAAATTGCCCAGATATCTCTAAAGACAAATAATGTTCGTCATAAATGGTCAAGTAGTTTTTGATCGTATAGGCTATGAACAACGGACATTGCTTTTTGTTGTACGTTTGAATAACAAACAATAAATTAAATAGTAATTTCTTTTATTTGAAAAAAAATCCCATAACAACGCATTGTAGCTTAATCTATACCAATTTGTTTTTTATGTTATTTCTGTGGCCGATGGTAACCCTAAATAATATAAAAAAATTAATTATTGTCTACAAATCTACTCTCCTAATTTCAAAGAATAAGCAACTGTAAACAATGTGGTGCTTTAGAGCCTACCCAAAGAAGTAAACACAAATGGTTAATACGAAATATTATTATTAAGCTTTATTAGATATTAATTTATGAAAAAGCATGTTACATAATATTACACAAAATATAATTAATAAAAATAAAACAACATTTAATACCAACCAATATTTATAAAAAGTGTATTAAAAAAAATGTATTACTAATTAGTTTTGCGTTAATAACTACTTAAATTTCAATATTAAACCCAAATCATCAGACCCAAATAACTACTCTAAAGGTACGATGGCAATCACACGCAAAAATTGACTCAACATTCAATAAGCGTTATACTTAAATTATTAATTACCGGCAACGGGCTACATTTAAATACTATTGCTAAAACGCTAGCTTTGGTATGTTGGTAGAGTATACGGATTTTAATTTTGGTCTGATTTTATCACGAAAGTTACCAGCATAGTAATATAGTTACTGCTGCTTATTTTAAGCGATGATCTCTGTTTCTAATGATCATACTTTGTTACGGAAAAAAATCCGTACGCTGCAGATATAAAATATGATAATTGATAGAACTAACGTTTGCAGCTACCTAAAGTAGTAACGCCATCGCCAGTAACGCATCTCAGCATCATAATAATTATTACAACACTAGTGATATTTTTTGTCGACTCTGGTACTTTTACTTTTTAAGGACTTGGCAATGAAGCTGAAAACAAAAACTTTTTGAATACAAAAAAAAAGCCCATGTTATATACGCGGGTTTTTATTTAAGTATTAAGTACCTACTGGGATTTGATGTTCAATCGATGTTTCACACTTGAACAACAAGAACACATTTATTGTTTCAATGGATGTTTCAATACTGTTAAATCTTATATTATCATGTCTGACAAACAATTTAAAGGACATGGACACAAATACAAATATTTGAAATGCAGTTAATAGGTACCTTTTGAAGAGAGTTTGCGGTTAAAATAATTGTCCTTTAGGCTTTGAGACGCATAATAGATAGTCGTCGTGGCAGTTCTACAGTGAATCGAAAATTTGAGTTTATCTGAGTGTGTTCCGTATAATTATAATACTTAGGTACCTACATTATAATATAATTAATATAGTTTGTGACGTTAATGCACGTTTTAATATTTTTTTTAGTACATTGCGGGTAGCCTGAATTATGTTCTCACTGCACTATCACATGAATATGCTTATATACTATTATACTATAGGTAGATACTACGAAGTGACTAACCATGCATTTCTCCACCATTTTTTCTTTAATCATACATTTATTTCGATTCTGAATTCTGATTTTTGGAACTCTTAAGTAATAATATTTTAAAGACCATAATAATATTATCAAGTACTTAGATTTTCTATATAACTTGGATCGACCTGTGAAGGCAAACAATTATCATATTCGCAAATACTACAATTTTTAAATCATCAAAGCCTCTTTATATGTTAATTCTATTATCGTGGATTATTGTTTTTAGTACATAAAGATAAATAACTCGAAAGTACTAGAAACAAATTTCGTTTTTAATGCATACCTACTTAAAGATTTTCAATAAAATCATCTGCTCAATAATTTACAATAAAAAATGATTATTCTCATTTGAAAAAAAAATTTGTATCGCTATTCACTATTACAAGTCACTTATCCTAAAAAGCTATAAAAAATTGAATCCTTGAGAATATGTCTTTAAGTATACTTAAAAACTCCTAAAATCAGAATTTGAAGAAATGCGTTATTATAGTATAAAACAAGATAGGGTGAACATGCTCTCGGTGAATCATTCTTTATATACAGGCATGTGCCCACTAGAGAAGTAACAGACACACACCAACACCCCTGATTGCTGTTTCCCCGACCAATTCCCTTTAAGGGGACTATAAAAAAAATATATAACAAACAGTTATTGTAGTTTGGGGGTTAAAAATCATCCCCTCTGGGCTCTGGCCTTTCTGTTCGCCTTTTTAACTGCATATTATACATTATACGTACTTATATATTATTACATTATATTGCATTATATTATAAGGACATACGATATATCTACATCTATATTATTATTATACTGCAGCAGTAGATCTTCGACGTTATCTCAAAACCCCCGTCTCCGATAACTCTAAAACTTCAACAACTTCGACGACTGTGTCTTATATTTACCCACTTTGATGTTAAAAATATCAAAGCATAAATTAAAAATTGTAATGATTTCGGATGAAGCTGATGGACAACGCGTTTAGTGCCGAGATAGTTGTAAAAAAATAAATTACAACGGCAGCTAATTATGAGTTAGGAACTCAAATATAATATAACTGTAACAATTATAACACTGTAAAGTTAAGATCATCAACTGTAAAAAAGAAAAATAGAAATAACCATTTTAACACACTGTTTTTAAATAGAAAAAATGAAATTTCCATCAAATAGGCACTGGCATTTAACAGCACATGCTCTATTGGATAAAATATAAATATAAAACATATTGTTATAATACATCAAAATATTATTATACTAAAGTCTAAAAGTAATAAGGACATAATAATATCGTTACTACATAGCTGGTAGGTATATAATATATATAGCACTATATATACTTACATCACGTCATCACCTATAGGTTTTAATTTTTAAAATAATGTATTTTATGAACTATCAACTTTGACGATGGGTTTTCTAATTCCTATCCAGATTAGAAATAGGTGCCTCGTACATTAGTATTCGAGATGATAATGTTGTTATTATAATAAGCTATTTCTTAACGCCTCCGATGAAATTACGGCCTAACGACTTAGTAGCTAACGACTAACGATGCACAATAATAATATGTTATTGAAAACCGATTAAACTCCAGTGAGTACCCATTTCAAGTACCTATATCAAATTTAACCCTCGGTCAGCTGACGTTCACTTGTAAGTTGTACTTCTGTGGCTGCTGTAGTAGTTTTCAAACGTACTGTGTGTATGTTTATTGTTTATAATATATTAATATTATATTTTAATGTATTATTGTTATTATTATTACATTTTCTGTTGCAATAACTCACTCAAGGCGTACTCAGAGGTGGGGAGGGGTTCAAACCTCTTTCCCGTGAACACTTGACAAATATATATGTACTTACTGCTTACATATAATTTTAATTTTAATTCATAATGTATATTACAATATTGAATAAATTCCTGAGCACGTCTCTGAACTCACAAGTAAGTTTTTTTCAATTTAATGTTCAGGAAAAATAAACAACGAATACCTTAATTAAATACTAAAATACTAATGGTATAATATTATTCGCCGAGTACGTCCTACATACACCGTGGATTGGCTTTAAATTTAAATTAGAATTCTTTTCATACAAACAAAATATACTAAACAACTGAGACTCAATAATAATAATAACAACAGTAGAAACCGTAAAAGTCCCAGGTTCTTGTGCGGTGAAACAATTATAGTTGCATGCAAATAAGAATAACACGCAAAAACAAAGCTTAGTTGCGAATCATTTTTTTTTTTTAAATGTTGTACCAAACTGAGTGGTGATATTATTGTAAACAGGCAAGTGGGTTCGACAGTGTGTACTCTCGGTTGCGCCAGTAATGAGATTCGTATTTTTATTTGGACCAATTCAGTAATACAATACTAGCTTTACTGCAGACTATAATGTATGATTTCGACAGGAGAATATGTATATAAAAAAAGTGGTTGTAATATAATATACTTGACCGCTGTTTTTCACTGGACAGTTGTCAGCGGGCAAACTTTTGTGGCAGATGATCAGATAGAGAAGTTCCAATATTATTGTATCATACGTAGAAAATATTCCCCCATAATTTTACATGAGCAATGGTGTACTGACAAGTTACAGGAAAGAATTGCACTGTTTAGTGTTTATGCAAAGGATATAAATAAAGGTGAGTTGTGTTAAAGAATTCTTGACGTGTATACCAAGAACATAATACTCATAAATAAAAAAATATGGTAATTCAACATAGACAAATACACTCAATTAATAATTGATAGTTGTTGACCAAATTTCAATGAATGCATAACCATTATAATCAAACAATCAATGCATAACCATTATAATTTATAAATAAATCAATCTTTATCAATGTAGTCAAAGTTGATTTCCAGTGAATATAAAATAATAGTTAAGAAAGTTTGGATCATTCTGAGTAAAGGTTAAACAAGAATAGGTAATATTATAGATTTATATAAAAAATTATGAACTTAAGTATCTATTAGCAAGAAATTTAAAATGTTCCACCTCATAACTACGTCACCAGGAACCTGAAAAATGCCAAATCATTTAAAAACATACATACAATTATTTTAGTTGTGGTTGTCATCTTGTAAATCCTGTCAAAAAAAATACAAATTATACTGATTAAAATAGGCATAATATTATCGTCGTGAATTTCTCGAAACCATAATATTTTTTAAATTATTTTTTATTAGCTTCCGTGAAACAGTTACTATTGTTTACCAATTAATATACTCAAACTAGATTTCATATTAAATGTAGCACCTGTTATTCGTCGCAAAAAATCTTTCCACTCTCATAATAATCCAGAGACGTTTTTAGAATTTTAACACCCTACCTCAGTTAAAGTTTATATGCCACCTCTATAACGTCCCTCTGTAAATAAATATCGATAGAAAATATTAGGATACAAAAAGTTTTCAAAAACGTACCCACATAACAATTATTAGTGTTTAAACTTATTTAAATATTGGTTTTGAATTAAATTATTAATATTCAAATGTAAACGTTTAATTTAACTTGGTTTTACATTAATTTATCTATATTTAAAATAGAAACATATTTTAATATTAAATTAACCTTAATTTATGATTTAAACATTAACATTTATTGAACAATATTTATTTAAGACTATTGCATTGTTAAAATATTAATATTAAAATTCAGTTAGTATATTAATATCAATAAAATATCGTTTTGTAAGTATTCCATCAATATTATGCTCCTAGTATTTATAATACATTAATTAATAGTTAAAGAATAGTATTAAAACCTAAATATTTACGAAACATTATATTAATGTTCGAAAATTATATTATAATTTAATGTAAGAATACACATCAAATGTATGTATTATATAACAGCATGCAGCAGTTAGATGGTGGGCCGTGGGTAAATATGCTGAGCAGCTGAGCAGACTGAAAATTTAAACATATTATAAAAATAAAATATTACTGATAAAATAATACAGGACGTGGAGTAACACTGAAAGGTGCGGCGTACAATGCGTGACTATATATATATATAGTGATGATATATGATGCCCGGTGCGACAGCCGACGTCATGCAATCGTCAATAATTATTGAACCCACCATAATAAAGTAAATTTACTTAATCCATATTTAACTCAGTTTCTGCAATACCGTCTATAAACGCGCGGTGACATTACATGTTATAAATTTATAATGTTATGACTGAGACGGCCGGCCGCGATGTCGTTATCTTTATAAAAACTCCAAAAACCCGTCGAATAACCTATTTATAAATTATCTAGCTTGCTACAATATTATGAAAAACGCAATATTTCAATTCAGATACAAAATATAATAATAATATTATTATTATTATTATTATTAAATATTTCTCGTTTTAATTATTTATTACTATATAGCTTTTTTGAATATTTTATGGAAAACTAGATTTTAAAGTCTCCCCAGACAGGCCTCCACTGTATAATATTTTATATTAGATAATTATATCCGTAAGTTGTAACATAAAATATAATATTGATGATGGTCTAAAATTATTCATTATATTTATAAATTATTTAAATTATATTGTTATTTCGCCCCTTCGACATGTAGGTGTTATAATATATAACAGACTAGGTATAGGTATTATATGTATACCTAACATATAGTTGCCCAGACAAGGACAATTAATTATGTTATATGAATGTATTATTTCGAATTGTAGATATTATAGTTATACATTAATACGGCTGTAGTGATTTGCTTGATTCGAAGCATACTTTGATTAAAGCTTATTTTATATGGAGACCTGAAGTTGTTGGGTTTTGGCGAGGGTTTTGGTATAGACTCTCGATGAGTGTATAACTGCATGATGCTCTCATCGTGATTCGAACGGTGTAACATATTTTGAATTTGTTTACGATTATTTATTGCAAACTGCAATGTTTTATTTTTTCCGAAGGGGGATGACACGGATGACGTTGCCGATAGTATTATAATTTACTAAAAAATGTCTACAAAAGGATTTATGATAGATAGATACGTATTTGTTACCTTAAGATAAATCTTTATTATATTGTTGATCTAGTACAAGGTTTATAGATAATTATAGATATTATCTATAAACCTTGGATCTAGTATAATAGTCAGTTATCACATACATAATATAGTGATATCTGAAAAGGTAAATTGATTCAATTTTGTTTATATAGAAATATACACACATACACATACGGTATAACTATTTTAATTAATTAAAAAGAGGTATAAGTATAAAACAAAATACAAAATGCATAAGGTACCTACATAATAAGGTTAATATAATATAATAAAATAATAATTAATTATACGATAGTTACCTAAGAACATAATATTATATAAATACAAGCCTAAATTAAAATACAACATGGCAACCATAGTATGGTACTATGGTACTATGGTACAACTATATTGTATACCGAATAAAAATGATTAGCGGTACTTGTAAAAACAAATGTATACCTACATATTAGTTATACCTTATACCGACTTATATCTATTAAATTACGATTAAATACAAAGTTTATAATATGAGCTAAACAAGCCTTTTACATTTTTTTAAATAACTAAAATAAAATTATACACTAAATATAATACTATAATAGCCAATAGGTACAAATATAATATAATATTTTACATTTTAACTTAGACAACAATCTTACTTACTATAATTTCAATAGAAAAATTACACATGATATTTATTTCACACGCATACTGAGTATGAAATGAAATAAAAAAAATATTATAATAATTATTATTCGTTAAAATTTAAATAGAGAACAGCAGTATTGTAAAAGCTATTCTAATGTGTGTATAACTGGAAATGCTATTTGTTCATTTTCAACTTTAATAATCATATATTTGCATTTAATTTCATTTATACTACAATAATCAAAAGTTGACGAAAGGTTTGAAACTACAAAAATACCAAGTTTAATGCTGTCCATCGGTTTTATAAAAAAAGATCTTTTTAATAGAAAAGTGTAACCCACAATAACTTTTTCTTTTGATTCTGATGAACATATAATATTTATGACTTTAATTATTTCATTACTTTTAGACATTATGTAGCTATCTTTCTCTGAATTACAATTAATTTTAAATTTATTTGTAATTAAAACATGGTACTGCAATGGATTTATTAAATTGTCTAACAAAGGACCTTTTTGATGTTGTTTTTTACATACTATATCTTTGTTGTTATTATTTGAATTTGAATCAGAGGTTTTAAAAGTGTTAAAATTATACTGTTCTTTGTACCTTTTTACTGCTTGTTGCAACGGCTGAGATGCTTTCCTAACAGTTTTTTTTAGTGTTCGCATATGGTTTTCAAATGGAAAGGCACTAGCATTGTCTAAGGGACCAAAATTATGAAAATCATCAACAATATGTTGTAGGGCATGTATATTGTGTGATGCTTGTTCTGTACCATAAATAGAACAAAAGTCTTTAATAAAATATTTTAATAGTTTATCACAGAAACTTATCATATTTTGATTAGAATTTGAAGATAATAATATAGTAAAAGCCACATGTAAACATAAAAAGTTTGAATATAATTTTTCATTAAGGACTTTTTTTAAAATTACCGGTCCGGTGTATAAAACAAATAGTCGAAATTCTGTAGCTTTCCAATTGGAAAACTCGTCTAAGCTTCTAGGTTTTCTGGGAAAATCATAAGTTACGCAGTTTCTTAAACTTAAATGTAAAATATTTAACTTGTTTACTTGTTGTCTACTAAGACGAATATTTTTTGAACCTTTAGACAACCATAAACGAATAAGTTTTTTTATTACACCTAAGCAGCACAAATGCATATAGTCCAAAGAAAATATTTGAATTATATCTAAATTTGGTATGTTTATTAGTTTAGTCATTGTTGTATTTGTTAAATGATGTTGTTCCTGTAATTTGTTTTTAAATGATTCATGAGTTCGTTTTAATGCATTAATTTCTGGAAAACAAAGTCGATTACGCATGTATTGTCCTTTCGTTTCACATCTGGTGCACGAGAAAAACCCAGCATGGCCTTTAATTTTTAGCACAAACGATTTTGCGGGAACATCGCACACTATGGTTTCTAAAATAACTTTTTTTGTGACAATATTTTGGCTATCTATTTTAAATTGTATCCCATTGTTTATTAAATCTACTATTTCTTCACAAAAATCATTTAAAAATTCGTTACTGTCTAATGGCTTTTTATACCCCCAATAAATACCTATCGGAAATACATTTTCCTTGTATGGTCTTATATAGCATAATATTGGCCAAAAACAACTTCCAGAACTTTTAGTGAGTGGTAGACCATCAATTCCTACTACTAGTTTTATGGTATTAGTATTACATCTTTCTGCAGAAGGATAAAATTGTTTTATTCCAGATAAAATACCAAAATGATAATAGTATCCCGGGTCAATTGTTTTTAAAATAATTTTTTTAGATGACACTGATGTCTGTAGTAAAGTCCTAGCATCTTTAGGGAGAACAGTTTTAAAACATTGATGCTTTTTTAATATACCTAATAAACTACTAACTGCTACATTACTTATATTATGTTCAACACTCCAACTTGAAAGTTGATCATTAATTGTTGGTTCCTGCAAGTCTTCATTATCGATTGCGCTTTGATCAGAATTTTCACTGCTGGATAATATGCAGTTATAATCATCATTAAAATCGGATGATAAAAGTTGTTCGTTTTCTATAATAATATTTAAAAATTGTATTCATATTATATAATATGTAGGTAATACATTATCTATATTATTTTTTGGTAAAGATAATGGTCGGTTTTTCTACTTATTATTCCACAGCTAGTATTTATTAATTTAAATTTTATAAATATTTGAATAAGGCGTGTATATAATAATCACAACAAAAACCCTTCGTAAACTTCGTGTAAAAATGTCTAAGTAAAAAAAAATATTAGATCTTTAAGCACTATAAAGATGTGATATCATGAATTAATGCTAAGTATATTGAATTTAAGTAAACGTATTTTGTTTCAATAATTTATTTACTTGGCGAGGAATTATTTCTTAAACGAAACTAAGTGTGATGAACAAAATAATTAAATGGCCAGTGCCGTATTTCCCAGTAAACACTTTAAGCTAGTGCTTTGGGCGCCAAATTATTTTTAATATTACATTTTTATTATATGTTACTAGAACGGAAAGCAATGCAACTAATAATTATAAAATGTTTTTAGATCAACGAGATTGTGGCAATTTTTAATTTCAAATTTGTAGATTTTATCATTTTATAATAGCATTGCTGCGTTAGGTATTTATGATTATTTTAATAATATTATCATTAATATTTATATTATTCTAAATTTTTTTTAAGAAATAATTTCTCGCCAAGTAAATAAATTATTGAAACAAAATACGTTTACTTAAATTCAATATACTTAGCATTAATTCATGATATCACATCTTTATAGTGCTTAAAGATCTAATATTTTTTTTTACTTAGCTCGCGCCACGACCGTGGCGCTGGATATAAAATATAATATACTTACGATGATACTGTTTCTCTTGCTCATTCAAATCAACAACTACAGACTCAGGGCATTGGATAGTAGTAGTAGAAATAGAATTATTCATCAAATCGGTTGAACTAATGCTGCATGATGGTGTTGGTGTATTAATTATTATTTCATCAGATAACTCTAATTCCTGTAATGAATTTGTCTCAACTATTGTACTAATTTCATATAATTCATCGAGCAAACGCCGTTTTTTCGTAGAGTCACTCATTCTATCAAGTACCTACTGTAGTACAAATCTGAGAAATACATTTAAACTTTTAACTGACATTTTTTACCAGATAGGCAGTAATAAATTACGTTTATTAACTTAAAATTTACTTACTAATTATTATTAAATACAGTTGACTAATAAGTCGAGCAAATCACAGTACAAAGAAATCTATATACGATTAAAATAGAACTATTATGAATAATAATAAGACATAAGAGTAATAACGTGTCTTTACAATTCTAATGCATGCAATTATGCAGTTGTTACAGCAGTAAGCCAGTAAAGACCAAAGAATACATGTACAGTTTCTCTGAGACCCTGCAGCGTGAAACAGAGAACATCACGCAGTGTCATGACGCCCCGTATACATTATAAACGCCTATATTTTGTCCGGAATCCGGATTAGTATGTATAGTTGATGTTAGACGAGCAGTCAAAACGCAGCAGAGAAACCGTACAATATTATGTATTGTAATATTTGTGTTCAAAATGAGTACATTACATAAAAATTGTTATGATTGTATAGCAGGTGTTAGTGTTGAGTCTTGAGTGTGATCCAATGTTGGTCGAACGGGGAAGGGGAGATTATGACCTTTTAAAAAAAAAATATGTAGGTATGATCTTATAACCATAAATTAAATTTTCAGCTAATAGCTATAGTTGCCTGGCTTAAAAAATATCAATAAAAAAAAAACATTTAATTTTTAGTGTTCATTAAAAAATCATCCACATCACCCCATAAAAAATAATTTGATTACCATAGTTCATACTCCACAGTGACTATAGTGCGATTAGGTATATAGATAATATTATATTATATAGCCAATATAATAGGTGTATCGTGTATAATATAATACATTACTAATTGATATACTAAAATAGTTTATCAGTGGCACCAAATGTTTACTCTTAAACAAGAGACAAGTGCGAGGGGTTACAATGAAAATTAACAATTTATAAGGTTTGAGGTCATATGTATATAAAACTCGGATTAAGACATATATGACGTGCTAAATAAAACCACTGGTAACATCATGACGAAATACATATATTATATAATATTATATACATATTATAATAAATTAATAATACTCGTACACTTATAATATAATATATAATATATTAATATGTATTTAGTATACATATATATATATATGTAAATATGTATATTATATTATATTAATATATATATTGTAATTTATAATATATTTTGTTATGGGTAATAAAGTAATGCCCAGTGTTGAAGCCTTGAAAAGAATAACAATTGCGGCATTGCGCCGACACTGTCCCCCGTCAGCGGCGGCGGCGCGTCATGTTTACACTATATTATCCGTGGTTATGAATAGTAAGTTGTAGACAAATATGTTTAAAAATAGAACAATAGGAAATCGTTATCATCATAGGAATATACGATTATACGAATTGCCGCCGCCGAGAACATTCGATAATTATCTTATTATTATTAGATTAACCCAAGTAACCAACATAATTTGGATTTCCAGTTGTCAATATTGTTATTTCAATTTCATCCATTAGTCGTTATAGACGTATTTGTTAGCTCTGCGTCTACAGTAAGATTATTTTGATGATTTGTGAACATTTTATAATTTTTTTTTTTTAATTATTATACCCACTTTTATAATGTGGTCGGTAGTGCATTTTAAGGAGGACAATTCCGTGGAAGTGGTACCCAGTAAGTGGGTTACAAAATATAAATGTGCTTGGCCAAACGGAAACACTAAAAAATTTATCGAAAGTCAAAGTGACCCTGATTCACAAATGTTTAATTGGTTTAAAGCACGTGCATTGTTGTCAAACATCGGTAAGTATTCGAATTTGAATTACTTAACTTCTTAACCCTACTGTAATGTGTTTAAATTTGAAATAATATTGTATTACCTAGTTAGATATTAGGTATTATATTTTAGGTATCTATGTTTTAATAAATTATTTATTTAAATTTATAAAAATACAAAATATAATTATTTCAACTATACATTTTGTTTTAAGAATTATATTCTGAAGCACATAAAAAATGCAAAAAAGCTGTTTTTACTTCAGATTTATCATCCTCCGAAAATGACACAAGACTTCAACGAAAATTAAACAGTAATAAACTTAAAAATCATGGTAAATCAGGTATTAATTAATAAATTATCTATATAATATGTAGTCTACTAGTTATATTACCTATATACATTATAC